>NW_025932956.1:18593-83588 GCF_000764305.2 Hyalella azteca
TAGCTCACCTGCACCTGCGATGTGTGTCATGGTAGGAGGGAAGAATAGCTCACCTGCACCTGCGATGTGTGTCATGGTAGGAGGAAAGAATAGCTCACCTGCACCTGCGATGTGTGTCATGGTAGGAGGCAGCTGCAGGTGCAGAGCAGAAGTGGCTACGATGTGACTTTCTTGCCGAGTCCCTTTCCTTTTTTCTTCCATCCTGGGATTCAGTTCTATAATCATAACCAGTTCCTTTTATATTAGGGAAAGAAATATGAATCAAATCAACTTAAGCTTGGCTTAGCTGTCATGCACAATCAAAGAATGCTTATGTTGGAGAAATAAGCACATAATCAAATGAGTCATGCCACCTTAAGCTCGTCTGCCAGAACTTGAGGTTGCCTGCAACTCCCTGAAGAACTCGCCTGCTTCTTTATATACTCGTAGGTAGGTAGACTGTGTGACGTTGCTGTTGCGGTCGCAGTTGAACGCTTCAATAATATCGGGGCGTTTTACGGAGATACTTTGTACGTTTATGCAAAAAGAATCGGTCCTGAAAATGATAAATTAGAGAACAATTTATTTGATTCATTGTTTCTGTAAGCTTATGCCATTAATTCATCACCCCCGGTATCACTTTGAATACTAGGGATGACCGTAGCCAATACATACGCGGGTTGGAAAAAATAAGGGAAGAGCTTAATATTTTGAGATCATGATATTATAATATATAATATATTGCGGTTTCAGCGTTTATTAGGCCGTAGGCCTGTCGCCAATTCTTAGCATCGCAGAACATTCGCAGCTTGTTGCAGTCTCGGACTCACAACTCATTGCTCCAACACAGTCAAAGTTTTCGTTCCAATTAAAGTCGCTCCAGTGAGCAATGCATGGAGTCGGATTAGAGGTGAATCAGGAGCAGATCGGCCACGTACGGTGTTGAGCTTCTATTTAGTAGCCTCTTTCGGAATTAAATTGCCCGGTGGGCCGAATCTGCGTGATATGACTAAAAAGAGCATAAAATAGAGAGAGGCTAAACAGGGTAAATTCGAAAACCATGACCATGTCCCGCTCTATAAATGGCGTCGATGAATGTACACGCGTACGTTTGCAATGTCATCGAGGTAACGAGAAGAGAGTCGACTCTAACTTGACATTTAGCATGGTGAATGTAGCCTGTGACGAACAAACCCATGCCCAAACCTACTGCTCAAGACGCCTATTTTTAGCATGACACTTCTGCCTATTATACCCACTTCTCAGCACATAAGTCAAATCATCGAATGTAGATAATAAATTGGTGCAGATACTCAATCAAATTTAAAAATCTGTAACTAATTCTACTCCATGAATATGATGAATACCGCAGAATAACGCAAAGCAATTCTTCTTTGCTCAATCTATTGACTACAGCAAATTTTTGCATAGTTTCCTAGAGTTCGCTTAATACATCGTAAAAAGTAACACCAGAATTAATGTTGCGGGAGCTTTTAACTGAAAAATATAATCAATCCGATGAGTGTAAGAATCAAAGGTAACTTGCATAACGTGCGCTCACATGTGGGCACCGCATGTGCGCAAATACGCAAACCATAACCTACTCGATAATATTTATTTCACATGCAATAAAACTCCAGCTGCAACTGGAAAGGTTCAAATGCTTCTTTGATTCAGAACGTGTTCAAACGGGATCCCATTTGTTAGCATTGTTAGCAACTTATTTGACTTCATATTACTATCATATATTCTACCATAATTTTGGTTGTGAATCTAGGAATTTAGAGTGCAGTTGGAAATTTGTAAGCTTGAAACGAATTTTATTTTAGAGCTCAGCACTTCTAATGCAAAAATAACTTTTGTTGACTGTTGTGAAGTGTGATCGGGTAGCTGCTTGATAGCAAGTTACTGAAATCAAGCTACTGCAGTAACTTGACTTTGTTAAGATAACACGCACTTTTCTATTGTATTGTCTTCCTTAAACGATGACGTATTTGACTGAAAAAATTCTATTGTGAAGGAAAACTTGTTAGTTCTTCCTTCGAGTATTTTTCAAGATGTAGTTAAATGATGTGACCTTCACCGTCACTTATTTGAAAACACAGCAATTATACGATGCAATTTGCGGCATTCGACAATAATAAAAGATTTCAGCTTGAGAAATATGCTTTGCATCAGTTGTTATTTGACCGGCTTATGCACGTTTGTCTGGGACGCCTGTCAAAGACCATCACTACCGTGCTTCGAATGGACTATCATGATCCCTTCCCTGAAGAACGTAGCCTACAACACTTCTTGACTGCAACATTATCAGCCGCACGCTACCAGACTGATCACATCCATTGAATGAGACCAATCATCCCACAGGCAAATAGCCTGATGTCGTATGGCCCAGCATCGTCCGCCAATAGGTGAAAAAATTTTACACCACCCTGACGGAGCACGCCGGAGCCGTCCGTATCTGTCCCGTGTGTCGAATCAGCCCACGGTCGAACGGACACGCATCGTACGACGATAAATTTTGAAACAGAACTATGCTATCTGAAACTTAACCCCAAATACTCTGAGCTAAAAGTTACGTAAGTTAGCGAAGCTGCGGAAGTCGCTCGTCGATTGGCGATAGATTTTAGAACAGAACTATGCTCTCTGAAAGCTAACCCCAAATGTTGTGAGCTAAAAGTGACGGTCTGGTGGTGCACGGCAGGGTGCAGGGGGTCGTCTGCCGTAGACCACCACTGCCCTGGATGTAATGGACCAACATGATTCCTGCCTTCCGGAACGTAGCCTTCAACACTTCAAGCCGTCCGTATCTAGGCCGTGGGTCGAACCAGCCCTCGGTCGAACGGCCGCTTGTCGAAGGACGATAAATTTTGGTACAGAACCATGCTATCTGAAACCTAACCTCAGATGCGGTGAACGTAAAATTACGTAATTTAACGATGCCTGGAAGTCATAATCGATCTGCGGCCTGGTGGTGCACGGCAGGTGGTGGTCAAGGCCGGAAGAGCACAAAGCCGAGTGGTGCACGGCTGATTGGTGTAGGTCCGGAGAGATCCAAGGCGTTCGATTCAGGGCTTATTGGTGCACAAAATTGGTGGTGCACGGCTGCGCTCCCGGATGCAGGCAGTTACACTGTAGACCCATGTAGGCTGGTTGGTCGCAGTCCGTTGTCCGCAATTTACAGTTCGAGCTAAAGTCAGGGTATGAAGTGATGATTCGATGCAAAGTTCAGTGGTAGACAACCAATACTCTCTGGGCTATTCGCTTTAGAATATGGTGACACAAAGCTCCTAATATCTAAAGCAAGATGATGTCACGGGCTGGTTACCGACGGATGGATAAATCCGCGGCTGATTGGTGGTCATCCGGTAATATGCTAGGCGTTCCTTTCAAGGCTGATTGGTGCACAAATTTTGTGGTGCACGGCTGCGTACCCCTTTCCTCTGGTCTTAAAACCAAGCGAATAGTACTAAGCTGCATATATATAGCGCACAGAGATTCAAATGCCCCTTCCCTTTCTCCTAGTGTACAGTGGTAAGGGAGGGGGCATTTTTTAACGCACTTTTTAGATTCGGTCGTGTCCGTCCCGAAAGTATCAGGTGCCAAATACGTGCGCCCCACAGGTACGCAGCCGTGCACCACCAAATTTGTGCACCAATCAGCCCTGAAAGAAACGCCTAGAATATTTCCAGATGACCACCAATCAGCCGTGGATTAAGCCATCCGTCGGTAACCAGCCCGTGACATCATCTTGCTTTAATCCCTTTCGTGACGGCAATGTGTTCTACAACTTTTTATTCGCGTTTTTCTACAGAATCATCATGAACTTGGACCGAATATTGCATCTCCGTAAAAAATAATTAAATATATGTTAATGGTAAAAATTATATATTTGGGACTAGAAAATCCCGGTAGTATATGGTTCCAACTGAGGTGACATAATTTGCGACATCACTGATTTTGATAAAAAAAATATTTTCGTAATATTTTTTGTTAGTAGTTGAATAATATTACAAACTTCCTTTGGCAAACGCGTGTAATAGCTTATAAAATAACATATCCCAAAATACCTTTATTAATATTCCTTTAGATTGGACATATGTAGGCGCAGGAGTGTTTCTAATATGTCCCTGTAGTTAGCTATGCCTTAAATTTAGCGCTACATGCAAGTTTTAGAGTAAATCGTTGGGTGGGACGTCACAGTCCCGTCAGTCAATTACTTTTGAGTTGACATGTTCACGAAAGGGATATATAAGGAGCTTTACGCCACCATATTCTGAAGCGAATATCCCAGAGAGTAATGGTTGTCTACCACTGAACGTTGCATCGAATCATCACTTCATACCCTGACTTTAGCTCGAACTGTAACTTGCGGACATCGGACTGCGACCAACCAGCCCAGGTCTACAGTGGAACTGCCTGCATCCTGCCGTGCACCAACAGACCGTCACTTTTAGCTCACAACATTCGGGGTTAGGTTTCAGAAAGCATAGTTCTGTTCCAAAATCTATCGTCCTTTGACGAGCGACTTTCACAGCTTCGCTAAATTACGTAACTTTTAGCTCACAGCATCTGAGGTTAGGTTCCAGATAGCATAGTTCTGTTCCAAAATTTGTCGTCGTACGACGCGTGGCCGTCGACCGTAGGCTGATTCGACACACGGGACTGATACGGACGGCTCCGGTGCGCTCCGTCCGGGTAGTATAAAATTTTTTCTCGTATTGGCAGACGACGCCGGGCCATACGACGTAAGGCTATTTTACTGTGGGCTGATTGATCTCTAATTCAATGGATGTGATCTGTCTGGTGGCGTGCGGCTGATAATGTTACAGTCAAAAAGTGTTATAGGCTACGTTCTCCGTGGAAGGGATCATGATAGTCCATTCGAAGCACGGCAGTGGTGGTCTCCGACAGGCGTTCCCGCCCCACGAGCGCCCAAAACTCGCTCGGTCTATGACCGTATTCTATTCAGAAGCTTATTTCGCTTGTACAAACATAGCGTAAGCGGACATATAGAGCCGCTAATTTACGCACTGGACGAGCTAAAGGCTTTTTCAATTCAGAAGCTAACCAACCCCAAAATTTTGATAGGGAATTCTGTTGTGCTTAACCGCCCGGCCTCCTCGCCGATTCTGACCAGAAACTGTCGGACAGAGCTGGGATCGAACCCGCACCTCTATGCTCCACTCCCGGTAATTTTAACTGTAACCTCTGGGCAGATGGTTTAAACTTTAACATGATGAATGATATTCGGACAACAACTTAAACTTGAAGTATTTTAATGTTTTTAACGTATTATGGTTTACATTGATGATAATCGATATTTTATGTTGCAACATATGTTTTCAGGAAAGGTTATGACTATAACCTTATAAAAATGGCAAACCTCTATGAATTTCAAAGGGTCCAAATTGTTGATGCCCACATGATAGGTGCTAGTGTGACAGAAACTGTCAGAAAGCCTGACGTTTCAAGCGGTACTGTCTCAAAACTAATGGTTACTTTTGAAAGAGGAGGAAAAAAGTCCGCAGCAAAGCACATGTCTGGCCAAAATTCGAAGTTGTCTGAGAAAGACCGACCTACTCTAAATCAAATTGTAAATGAAAATCGAAAGGCCGCGACTCTTAAGATTACAGCAGACTTCAGTGAACATCTACAGAAGCCAGTTTCCATACAATCTGTGCGTCTCGAGTCTCCCTAATGTTTGTCTTAGTTTCTTTATTCGACGGCAATAATTTTTTTGAACGCACGTGCTTGATTATAAAGTATAGTTTATACCTGAGGCGAAAAAAACTTCATGCCTTCGATATTCACTTGACAATGCTTCTGAAAGTACCTGCCCCGAGTTAATTTATGTAGCTACTAAAATCTTTAATGCAGGTTTTGTTGTAAAACAGACTAGTTATTACTAACAATTTTTATATGATCTTATAACAATTTCTTGAATAAAACGTTTGTAAGACTTGAATGTTCGGATATATAATGTTTTCATGGGATATCTTATTGTAATATTCCGTCGTTTGAACTAAAATTATTTGTTATCATGTAGAGTGAATGCTAGGTTTTGAAATTGCTCAAGTACAAACTTAAGGTATTAGCTGGTTGTATATCGGCTGTGCCTGGGCTTGATAAAAATTATTTTGCGTTTTTCAAACCAAATTTATACTTAAATGTTGCAAATAGAATTTCAATTTGTGGTGCAATCTTCCTTCCAATTTTCCCACAATTTTCCACAAAGAACGAAATTTTTAGATCCAGGTAATATAATACTATAATACAATACAATAAGTTCTGGTATGCAATAATTTCAGCTTCTATGTATAATATACTGACACGATAAGTATCCTGAATACGCGCCCCAACAGCCCCTATATACAATATCCTGACTTCTGCCCTCTATAACCTGTATGGGATGATGATGGCCACCTTCTGCCGTGCCTGGCACTCCTCCGGCCGCCATTGGCCCCCAGGCAGCAGCTCGGGGTGCCGCCGCTCTAGCTCCGCAAGGTCTGCTGAAGAAGTGTCCACGGCGACTGGTCCTCCTGTAATGCAGTTCACGACCTTAACAGTATTATTGTGTGCTGCACTCCCTTGCAATTAATTGATTGATCAGAAGGCATATTTGTCCATATAAAGCAAAATAATAATTTTGTCAAAAGATCGCTCAGTGAAAGAGTCGTGAAAGAAAAACGTTAAGATTGTAGAGAATTTACAACAGCCCAGCACTCACCAAGGTTTGGAGGCACAGTTGGACAAGGCAGCAGTTCACCGCTCACTGAACTCAAGTTCGGCTCTTCACCTGTCACGTTGTCCAACTTGTTATCGCTTTTTTTAACTAAGTCTCCCTCGGTTATGAGACTTTCAATATTGTTGACGCTGTGATTATTTTTGATGGCATTTATGCCAGTCATTTGAGTGTATATGGTGCGATCGCCGTTGTTCTTGACTCCCTCGAGTCTCGCTGACACGTCACCGTGAGTCTCGCTTGATGGCCGGGGAGAAATCTCGCTGTTGCGATGCCAGTTTCGTTCCTTAAATATAACAATAATGTCACGAAATACTTATTCTTAACTGAGTAATACAATTAAAAAAATTCAAACCAACTCGTAACATGAACAGTGTAACCCATTTTGTTAACACTCTCTTCCTCCGAAAGCATGCATTCATAATTCACGATTATTTATGCATGGTCCCTAATTATGAACAGTAAGAAAATGAGACTTGTATATGAAGCCGCACCTTAGTCAGGGACTGTTCGCTGGTCATGACAGACGCAGTGTAGGAAGGTTCTATGGAATATGAGGGAGCTGTAGCGGCGTAGAACAGTGCGCAGGCCAACATCAGCAGCAGCAGCAGCACATTTCTTGAACAATTCACATGAACACCACCAAGACAATGTCTGAAAATTATAAAATTATACCAATTCTGAGATGTGGGAAGGAGAAGCTTGCAGCCTTTCAATATTTGCAAAATACTTTCATGCGTTGCTTGCGTGGTATTGTGTGGGAAAAATGTGATCGCCCTTCTAGACACTTGTTGGAAATAGAAAAATATTCCAATTAGCATGACAGTAAATCGAAACAACTTAATAATATCAGTTCAAGCAAGAACATCTATACAAATCCATGAAGCGAATAAATTTCGTTGTAGGGGACTGAAATAATGTTAAAGTTTTCTTACAAGGTATGCTCTAAATTTTTTACAGCCACATTTATTAGGTTTTGTAGAATTGTTGAAGATAATTTTGAATAACGGTTTTAAATAAAAATTAAATAATTTTTTAAATGAAGTCCGGATACTTCTGATAACCGACCCTCGTTAATGTAGTCATCACCATCCCATTTCATGAAAGACTTACACAAACTTCCGAATAAAATTGTCAATCTTTATCCAAAATTGAATCCCGAAAAGGATGAAGGAATGACACGATGTAACAAACTAAAGAATAATTCATCATTCACAGGAGTGGACAATGACAGCTTTAACCATTCACTACTTGATTGAGAGCAGCAGTTATTAATGCACGCTCTCACATTCTCGAATCATAGCATCAGAATAGCGCATGATATAAAAAGGTATGCCAAAGCATTCATTTTCTGCAATGGCCTAATGGTACAACCGAGTTTATTGGTGCTTATTGTTATTGATGTTAGGCAAATGACCTGCAGAGCCTGCATGACCAGGAACAGCAAGAGGCAGAGCAGCGACTGCAGCCTGCAGAGCCGCCCTGAACAGCTTCTGATGGCAACCGTTCTCGGAAAGGCAAGTCTGAAACGCAACAGATGTCAATCGAATATGTCTCAGAAACAGTAATAAACTAAGAGAAATTAAGAACAATAATTGAAGTATCGGATATGAATTTCATGCGAAAAAACCCTGAAATATATATATCTTAACGACATATTTTTCCTGATGAATCAATGTTATTACAAAAACAGTGAAAATAACACTTGACCACATGTAAGCTTGGCCTTCAATGTGGCAAGCTTGAGAGCAGTGCTGGGCCTATACTTGAAAAAAAGTTAAGAGATCGTAAGTTCATCAGCCAATCATTGACGGCCTTTCGAGCAGAATCAACCAATCATAGAGAAGCAAATAGAGCGTAAGTACTTACGTTCAATTAACGTGTCTCATGGTAGGAGGGAAGAATAGCTCACCTGCACCTGCGATGTGTGTCATGGTAGGAGGGAAGAGTAGCTCACCTGCACCTGCGATGTGTGTCTTGGTAGGAGGCAGCTGCAGGTGCAGAGAAGTGGTTGTGAGGCGACTTTCTATCCGAGCCCCTTTCCATTTTTCTTCCATCTTGGGATTCAGTTCTATAATCATAACCAGTTTCTTTTATATTAAAGAAAGAAATATGAATCAAACCAACTTAACTTTGGCTTAGTTGTTAACAATCAAAGAATGCTTATGTTGGAGAAATAAGCACATAATGAAATGATTCATGCCACTTTAGCTCATATGCCAGAACTTGTGGTTGCCTGCAACTCCCTGAAGAACTCACCTGCTTCTGAATGTACTCGATCGTAAGTAGACTCTGTGTGGCGTTGTTGTTGTAGTGGCAGTAGTGCGCTTTAATAATATTGGGACGTTTTACGGAAATACTTTGTACTTTTATGCCAAAAGAAAAAGGTCTTGAATATTAAAAATTAGAGAACAATTTATTTGATTCGATGTTTCGGTAAGTTTATGCCACTGATTCAACACTCTCGGTAATTGAATACTAGGGCTTTAAATACTAGGGATGACCGTAGCCAATACATACACGGGCTGGAAAAAATAAAGGAAGCGACTAGCAGGATAAGATCATGATATTTGAACATGTTATAAACAATATAAACTTGAGATTTTTTATTTTTTTAACGTATTATGGTTTATCATTGATGTTAATCGACATTTTATGCTTCAACAGATATTTTCAGAAAATTGAATGGCTTTAACCTTATAAAAATGGCGAACCTTTTGAATTTCAAAGAGGATAAATTGCTGATGCTCGTATAATAGGAGCTAATTCGACAGAAACTGCCGCAATGTTTGACGTTCCAAGAGGTAGTGTCTCAAAAGTAATTATTACTATTGGAAAAAAGCGGAAAAAATTCATCAGCAAAGCACATGCCTGGCTTGAAGTCAAATTTGTCTGAGAGAGGCGGCCAGTCTCTAAATCAAATTGTAAATGCAAATCGAAAGACCACGACTCTTAAAATTACAACAGGCCTCAGTGAACATCTACAGAAGCCATGCAGTTTTCATACAAACTACGCCTGGAGTCTCTCCAAAGCCAAAGCTTTTTCATTCGGCGACAATAGTTTTTGCGAATGCACGTGTCCTAGAGTAGTTAGTGAATACAAACCCTCATGTGTTTACCAGCAGACCTAGTTAGCTATGAGTTCACTGTGTAACTGAGAGCTCGCCTCAGACGCTGAGTTGACAGCTTATACAGCACATGTGTCACGAGGACAAGAACCCCAGTGAACGGTGGTACGAAGTCTATAACGGGCCTGGGAACCTTGGTAAACCCTCAGAATTAAGCTAATAAGCGCGCTGCCATGTAACTCGCATTAGAGTTACTTTGACGTAAAGGCCCGTTTCCGCTATGAGACTTTCCAATGACGCCTGAAAAACTGGCTTTTTCAGTCCGGACTGAGGCAGTCCCGACCATCGAGACTGGCGCGACGGGGAGTCAAGCCCTGTTCAATCTTTGGCTAGACTTGCGTGACGGGCTACTCACGTCCCCACGGGCAAGGGTCAGTGTCGCTGTGACTGCCGTTCCAGTAGGTTGTGCGTTGGGCTGACGCTCCAATAGACGCACCATTGCCTGCCCCTTTGCTTTTTGTTTGACCATGTCACACGACGGAGAGTGCCGAGTGGAGCAGAGCAGAGATGCTACTGAAATGCTTATCGATTTATATAGAGAGGCACCTTGCCTATGGCAAGTAAAAAGTTCTGTCTACAAAGATAGAGTCTTGAGAATTCAAGAATTAGAAAAAATAAGTAAGGAGATGGATAAATTAGATCCATCCACGAACATAGGTGAAAACAATACTTCCTAACTTCTTATTAACAGATTTTATCAGTTTATCAACATGGATTCACTCGTCCGTCAATTAAAAAATCTTAATTATCTTATTTTACTTACAGTGTATGTATACTCAGTAAATAGTAAATAAACACAATAACTAATAATAGTGGTAGCATTTGTGAAACATGCTATGATACCTATCTAAATTTCTAGACCAAAAACCAGACATGGTTAAACATGGTAACGTATTTACTACATTTAAATTTCTCGACACATTAAAGATATAATAAAATAATGATGTTTCTTAATCCCTTGGTGAATGCATGTTATTACACGGATAAACTATGTTAATGAGAAGTTTGAAACCATTCTTACGGTTCATAACTGCCATTAGGTAAATAGATCTTTGTTTCCTCCTGCGCATAGTGACAACAGCTAGTAAAGCATGAGCGGCAGCATAATCTATCTCCAAAGGCCAGCGAGTGCGGTAGCCCGGTAGCCCAGACGGTCAGTCTCGGTCCCAGCACACGCGCGTAGTGGAAACGCGCACGCCAGTTTTGATGTCCAGCCATGTGGCTTATTGATCTCAATCCTTCAGAATCAGTCCCGTATAGTGGAAACGGGCCTTAACGGCCGACGTCGTATAGCTCTACCTGTATCGTATCTCTCATGTATAACCACCCCGTAAAAGACATTTTCTCCAGTCATGTGGTGCCAACCAAATATCTCACGAACATTTGTCGAACTTTGAACAGTGGCGCCTGAACGATGTGATAATAGCCGTGTTTTCTTAAAAGTGAAACTCGTCTGCTTGACTTTAATTGTGAAACTTTACATACATGGTGAAGTGAAAAACTTTTACAGTTTTTGTGATTAAGGCAATACTGCCTGCCGTATAGTGCTTTTCGTGTGGCCAAGCCTTCCAACGGAATGTTTCTGTGATGTTTAACACAAACGCTGATCAACGGATAATCCAAGACGACCATCATCTCCTAATTACACGATTTCAGCAACCGAAAACTGTGAGAAGATTCAAGTTTTGACTGGCGCGTTTTAGTATTTTACCTACAACGTCAAGACTGTCTTTTTGAGCCTACGACTGACGCAGAAACCAATTTGAAGCGTTCATGCATTATTTTTTTGCGCTCTTTAGAATCCGATACGACCTCAGAGAGCTGTGACAGGCGATACTACGGTGGCGACGCAGCAACTGAGTCGCGATCGGCGCTCTTTGCTTCGCAAGCCGAAAGCTTCGATGAAGAGACGGGCGACTACGAGCGACTAAGGCCGGCACCAGCTGAGGGCGACTACGAGCGTTCCTACAACAAGTCAGCTGGGTCGTGTCAGACCGCATACGGTGGCAGCAACTGCCGATGGCAGATGGCAAAGAAATCAACAAGAATAAACTTACTGATTAAGTCAATTCAACTTCAGATGGATCAGCTAGAGAAAAGTATTGAGAAAGCCAGTATGTAAATCAACGGAAGTCAAATACAGCGATTGAAAAAATCCTCGAGCCACAGATAACGGCATCTAGAGTTGATCTACGTGCAAGGTTTGGATGGCTAGCAAATTTTAAGCAACGCATTGATTCCTAAGTAGAGTGTAATTCTACCATTTTGTGAGTTGACCGCAGTAGCTGTTTAAGTGTTTATCGTATTGATTGTGGTGGATGTAGCAGAGTATTCGCGGCATTCTGTAATATTTTACCTGATCTTGTCATGATATAGTAACTCTTTTGTGAACTAACTTAAACGAATCTCCTTATTAAAACAAATCGAATCTTAAAACAAGCAAAGTAAACAAATCGAATCTCTTAAACGAATCTCAGTCGAATCTTCACAGTGTGCTGTGAACTAAACTAGTTTCAAGACTCTGATAAAATCCGAATCCTTCTTCTGTATCACTGTGTTATTCTAATGTATAGGTAACACTAAATAATCAATTTCTGACAATGTTTATGCAACGATTTCAGGTACAACTGTGCAATGTCGATTTATTGTCTGTTGAGATTTTGGATGCAGAACTTATAGCGATTCTTCTCTATTCATTTTCAACCACTTTATCAATGAAGATAATGTCTATCACCTACCCAATTTCATTAACTGTCAGAGTAATGGAGTGATAAATTGAGATATCCTATTGATTTTAAAAGTGATATTTAATCTTTAGAAGCCGATTAAACTGTAACGATTGCCTATTGTAAATCACGAGTGGATCCTGCAGTCAGAGCCTGATAGATCATGTGCAGTTCAGATTAAGAGTACAACACCCGAGAATGCTTGCGTAGTATAAAAATTGTGACAAGTTTGATTATTATTTTAATATTCTCACCGAGCAGATGAGAAATATTTCGCATTTTTCATTCTCCACAACGATGCGAATAACTTGCATTGAGTTNGCAAAAATACAATTATGAGCATTGCAATACGAAGAAGGTTGATCTTTTGGTTTAATACATATTTTATTGGAAAGAGTCGTCAGCCAACATTAATGTGTTAAGTTATCTTTAACTTTTCGAACGTTTAACCATGTCGTGCGAGATTGTACTATTCAGACAATTCTTATTGCTAATAATTAATGTCGATTAATGACCTCAAAAATCGCTTAAAGAATTCGAACGCAATTCACTGAAAATTTTATTCACACAGAATTCAATGACGATGCAAGCAATGTGTGCTGAGTTTGAGCAACGTGCATTCGAAAATCGCTTTGTAAGCATAATTATCCCGCGATTAGCGATGGGATTTAACAAGATCTTTCACGAGACGAGCGATATAATTAATGAGTACAGAGCAAAAATGCAGTTCATGCTGTCCATTCTTGATGAGACTTGCAATACAAGATATTGAATATTGAGATATTATCAAGACAGACGTAATTATTTTACCACAAGTCATTGAAATCATTTAAGTGTGCCGAACCGAAGTTAAAATTTGAGAACTTTACTATTAAAGTTAATAATTGTTCATCTACATGTATCTATATTTTGCAGATTATTTGAACAATGTTTGAATATTTATGAGATGTTGTTTGTTCAAATACTGCATTGCATATGACCTAAGCGCTGCGAATGACATTTGGTTTGATATAATTACTGTGTTTACCTTCTCAAATGTATTATTTCAAGTGTTTGAAATTAATATGTTGATGTCATTAGTTACATGAACGCAGAATGTTTTTTAAACGTTTTTTTACTGCATTAGACCGTAAATGATTTCATAGCGAATCATGCAACGTTTACACGCCAAACGATGATTGATGTTTTGCACTCTATGATTTGAGTTGCATTTCATTTTGATTATGATGATTAACTCGCTTTAAAATTATCAACAACTAAGCATTCTGATTAGGTTAGCATTAGCTAATTAATCATTCAAGTTGAAATTTCCGTTATTTTGCTACAATTTGCATTAGCAATGTAATGAAATTAGCGAAACACACCGATGCTACTATTGAATTTCTTGTTTGACAATTATGATGCATTCATATCATTATAATTTGATTATGAAGAAGAACATGCAGAATTTTTGAAAAAGCAATTTCTTATCTTTATTTTATTTGCGATATAATTAAAGCTCACTGATAATTAATGTGCATGACATATACATTCAAACTTTATGTATTTAATTGCAGTTACTCGGTGTGAGTCAATAGATCAATCCTAATGTTTTCCTGATTTTGATTAATATGACGGTGTTATGTTATGACGGAGTAGATAATCCCGCTCTGGGGAGGCTCTGGCACTGCACGCTGCAGTTACGCGTTACAGTTTGTTAACAACGATTTAAAATCTTTTTTCCTTTTCTCGTTGATATCACTTATACATCTCTCATGCAATGACAGGATATATTGACCTTGCTTGTTAACATTCACAGCGAATTGACTCTAGCAACGTTATTTAGACAGTAATAATTTCAATTATCACGTAAATGTACTCATCAAGTTACTTACCCCTATGAGCTCCCGCTCTGCAAACGTCGACGGCAACTCCGAGTCTAACCGTTGAGGGAAGAGGTTCTTTGTGCTGAGCTCCCGTGACAGTAGTCGGCTCCGAGAATCGATCGCAGATCATTCGAATCGTCTGGGCCCATACTTTAAAAAAAAGTTAAGAGATCGTAAGTTCATCAGCCAATCATTGACGGCCTTTCAAGCAAAATCCCGCCAATCATAGGCAACAAAATAGAGCGTAAGTACTTACGTTCACTTAGCGAATTTTGAAAGTATGGCCTGTAGTCCACACCTGTATCGGCTTGACCACGCGCCAACACTTTACCAACACTTTACCTCTATGAACTACTCAACTATAATATAGAACAAATGACTCGCCATCATCTAACAAATCGAGTCACAGCTTGTTCTTGAACTTGGCAGATATTATTCTATGCACTAATTTAAAAAAATGAACACAGTAGCCATTCGTATGATACCCTAAATTAACAACGTAATTAGTCTGCTTAAATCGCAAGTTCACCTAGAGTTTTAAAGCAAAGAAAGTGCGAAACAAATTCAACATATCTTCATTGAAATCGTATCGGAGACCAGCACCGAAACGCTGGAAAATTCTGTCAATTTTATGAACTGATGACGGAGCTGGTCTACACATTTTCATTGAAAAAATTGTGAATTTTCTTGGTGTTTTTGCTTCTACATTATAACTGTTATTCATTGTTTTCTGTATATCCAAGTTAAAAAATTTTCTCATGATAAACGGATTGATATCTCCCTTTAGAAAAGCTTGAATGAGCGTAAACGTTTCGGTTTCAGACTGTTTACGTGTTAAAACTTGAAAATCAAATAAAATTTTTAAGTAATTCAAAATTTTAAAGTAATGACGTTATGGCACCAGAAATTGACCCCGTATTGTACGAATGTATAGATAGAGGATGGTGTTCATTCTCCCGCCACTGTTTCCAACCCCTTACCCCCTCCTCCCTCTCTCAAAACTCCCCATGCACGGCCTGCACAGCTGCTCTGTTCAGCTCGCTGCCGGGCAATCCAAGTACCAGCGCTAAAACAGCGCAGAGTTCCGGCCCTGCCGAACTGTTAGAATTTGTCTCTATATTAGCCATGGCGCAGCGCAGTTTTAGTGATAGATGGCCGGATATAGTTTCACGGCTTCGTCCGGCTTAATTTAGCCAAGAACATCGCCGGTCGTGACCCAGAATTTTAACTGGGTATCAAAACCGTAATTACTTTGAGCACACGCGTAGCATTTGCAGCGCCAGGCTTAAAACACACCCTTAAATTCGTCCTCAATAAGATCATAACTGTTATCATAAACTCAATAATTTTCGTCATGCACTCAAAAACTGTGAAAATGAACGTAATAACTGTGACCATAAACTTTATAACGCGATCGCGCGTGAACTTCATAACTGCAACCGAAAAATTCATAACTATGATCAATAATTTTACTTACTATGATCATGAACTTCAAGATAATAAATACGTGCCTTATTAAAGCGATCTAAAATTGTATTACTGTAATCGTGTGAGTATTATTGCACAAAATTCAACAGTTTCTTTGCGTGTTTATTAAGTTCACTTGAATAAGGGGACAACGGTTTCAGCGCAAAAAATCAGATATTACATACATATATAGTCTGATTAAACAGGATAAAATACATAGATACAGACATCACCACTCACTGAATCACATGAGCGATTGATAAATTTCACTAACATTGAAGCATCCACACAACTCTCATAGTACACTCCGTCATCACTCCGTCATCACTCCGAGTCATTCAATTTTCCATGAATAAAGAAGTTGTTAAAATATGATTGAAATACAGCATGACTTTAATTAAGACTTTCCCGAAACCATCACAGCGATCACCTAGAAAATTGGACTATTATCACTGATACAAGGCATCGTTTCAAGGAGATCAGTTTCAGCGAAGAGCTGTGCGTCCAGAACTCATTCACAAATTAGATGGTTTAAATAATATTTGCCCATGAGTGTACAGATCTAAAACATTGAAAAGAAAGCATTTTATTCGTAAGGAATGATGGCGGAACGGCACTACAAGTTTGCTAACTCGCCACTAATATCAGCCTCAGTGGACTCAACGCCGTCGTATGCACGAATGAATACAAATACAATCAAGTGGACCAAAGATAAAGAAAAATTGCCGACACCTGTGCACCAGTCATTCGTCATGATTCCATACTACTATGACTGCGACGGACGGGGAAAAAACTTTAAATTAAGTAAGAACGTTTCGATTTTAAAAGTGGAGCGAATTGTTATTTGTGAGACATGATTCAGTCACTTACGCAACAATCTTAAATGATTAAAATTTTTTAACTGAAAATTAATGAAAACAACCTATAAGCATGCTGCACTCACATTTCAAATATTTATGTCCGCGTAATGATATTTTCTGAAATAGAGCGAAATGAAATTTTTTTGTGAGCCCCGTTTTAATTTGATTTTTCATTTGAAATCGAACAGTTTATGGACATTTTTAAATTCACACCTCATACGGTTTTATTTCAGTTATCTGACTAAGGTCACTTTTAGATAGTATAACTTCTACCTAAAAATTCATGACTTCATACAATTGATACAAACTTGGATGAACTTTTAAAAATTTCATCATCTATCAACGATCAAATGATTCAATTAGTCACTCTATATAAACTAGACGTATTGAAACGTATTGAATGAATAAGAAACACCTAAGTGCTTTTGCATAAGAGATTTTTAATTTTGTCGCTCACTTGTATATACAACAGAATTCTAGCAGCTCAACCAGACCCTGACAATGATTAATAATAAAAAATAATAATAAGCTCTCCAGCAGGCATTCTTTGATTGAATTTCGAAAAAAACGCCGCTTGAATTATGTTAAATTCTGGTTCATATAACTTGTCGAACATGGCACAGCTGTGATCGATGTGGTTGGAGAAAAACGTCGTCCAAGAGAATAAAAATGTGGACCAAATATCAAGTGAACTAGAATTGCGTGAGCAGGCTTATGTCAGCACCCACCCACCCTGCTGCTGACAGCGGTTGGGTGGGTGCAGACAGAGACATGCTGTTAGCCGGCTGCTGACAGCGGTTGGGTGGGTGCAGGAAGAGGCATGCTGTCAGCCTGCTGCTGGCAGCGGTTGGGTGGGTGCAGACAGAGACATGGTGTCAGCCTGCTGCTGGCAGCGGTTGGGTGGATACTGACAGAGACATGCTGTCAGCCCGCTGCTGGCAGCGGCTAGGTGGGTGCTGACAGAGACATGCTGTCAGCCCACTGCTGGCAGCGGTTGGGTGGGTGCAGACAGAGACATGCTGTCAGCCCGCTGCTGACAGCTGTTGGGTGGATACTGACAGAGACATGCTGTCAGCCCGCTGCTGGCAGCGGCTAGGTGGGTGCAGACAGAGACATGCTGTCAGCCTGCTGCTGGCAGCGGTTGGGTGGGTGCAGGCAGAGACATGCTGTCAGCCCGCTGCTGACAGCGGTTGGGTGGATACTGACAGAAACATGCTGTCAGCCCGCTGCTGGCAGCGGCTGGGTGGGTGCAGACAGAGACATGCTGTCAGCCCGCTGCTGACGACGGTTGGGTGGGTGCAGGCAGAGAAACGCTGTTAGCATGCATGGCATACATTCCTCGCCTTACAACGGTTGCATACAAAGTGCAACCGTCGTTGAAAAATACAAAGACTACATCGTTTACTGAAAGCACAATGGATCTAATCTATATTAAACACAATGCACTAAACTCCTTGATAAAATCGCATAGCATCGAATATGCAGAAGCTGCAGCCGAACAATCGTTCTATCAACCCGCAGTCGTCAACTATAAATTTGTCAGCCATCAACCGCGGCCCAAAGCATCCAGAGATCCTGCTCACAAATACTTCATTACAAAAGTCAGTCCAGAAACCGGTCACTTGGCTGCAACTTGTGAGGGCGGCAATGCTTGCAAGACCCACTGCTGTCAGGCTGCTGTCATATTCACGTAAGGTGAGACCAGCTAGAGGGGATTTAAGACATGAAATTCAGTGTTCATAAATTTTCATTCCCACAATTTAAGCGACCAAAACAAAAATCACGAATCTGTTTTATTTGCTTGACGATTTCCAACACTGGCCATGTTCCAGGCCACGCAAAAGTTTATGTGACAAACACAATTTTTACTTAAAGTCTAATTCCGCTGAGTTCATCATAGGTTCATTTATTATATAAAATGCTATATAATATTAATAGCATAGAATATATAATATTCTATAATATGCTTTAAGGTGCGAAATTATATTATAACTGTAATGATTTGACCGTTCCAGCCCAGGCATGAATCCTCTCCTGCCACGAAGAAGGATGGTCAACTAAAACATATTCTGTTCTGGAATCATGTGAGTTCATTGGAATTTCCTCATATAAATAACCTTGATCTGAACTTGCGCTTTTGAAGGTACCAAATAGGAAGACTTTACCTCATTAAATTTGTATAATGCTGCGATAAGGTTTAGAAAATAATTTTTAATAAGCATTCTTTGTTCAAAAATACAAAACTTACTCGGGACTGAGCTGTTCATAAGTATGATGTGTTGAAGCCCATATCACCGAATGAAGTGAACGAAAAATCGTGAGTTACTAGCGTCTATAGCATACCTTGCTATGAAAATCTGAGTATATATCATGTATTTACACCAGACACTCATGAACCAGGAGGATTTTTCGTATCCGTAAAGAACATAACATAAAACTTGAATTAGTATATGTACAGAATGCATTATATCCATCCACCTATTACGTCATTCTACGATAATGTTTTCCCTACGCCAAAGCCTACCTTCTACTTCGGCGTGGGCCGAAGGCAGGATCCTTTCCTGCGCACGGGTTGCCCAGTGAGCAGCTGCTATACATCACCACTAACCGCACAGAGGTTCCCTACCAGCAGCTCGATGCGCTCGTCTGGATCCCCATCGAGGGCGATAAGAGCTTCCCTCCAGTCAGGTGAGCGAGACGGAAGGAAAATTTGAATGAAAAGATTGTAAGAATCGACGATCAGGAAGAAAATCTCACGTGAAAAGACGAAGGAATAGCAATAATTTACCCCTAATCACTACTCTTTAACGTTCGTGCCGATAGACGTCTTTCCACATCCGTTTAGATGGCGGTTGACTTAAAAATTCTTTAGTTCTGGCTCACTTATATGAAAAAAACATCAAAAACAGAGATCAATGTGCAGCTAGCATACTCAACAATTAATATAAATGTATTGCATGCTATGGATATTAATTAATAATTAAGTAGCTCACTTCGAAGCCTCGATTCTCATAGATCACCGCACACTCGATACGTTTACTTCCTGTGAGAGTCGCCTCTGGTGGCCGGCTTGGGCGCAAAAGAATTAGATAGACTCAAGACTCTTCAACTTCACCATGAATCCGTGAGTTGAGTTGGGATGATATTAAGAATTTTAAATAAATTGAAAATTTTGTCTGAGAATATGATATTGGCCTCAGTGAAGCATGTTCGTTTTCCGGAAACGACTTTTCTATTTGAAATAATTGGTTCTGAATTTGAGTAACTGTACTGTATCCCCTGGGACCCAGTGTATGAGTTCGGTAATCATTACCTCAATCATTACCCTCATTGCACGAGAGTAATGAACAATACAACGATTTACCGGTGATTATATTTACGTTAGTTCTCAAATCGAATTAGATAGCTTAAAATAATGAAGCATTGAGATAGACGCTGGATAAACGACAAATGAAAGTGGAATTTTCCCAACGAGTTTACAACATTGTACGTTTAGACTAAATTATGAAAAACAACTAAATTTATTCCAATTGAAATCAACCCTTCTCGACCGTGCAAATCACGAATACAAATTCAATATCTGCAGCTTGAAATCAAAATACTAATTGAGAAGTGTAGTGAGCTCAGGATCCAACCTGATTGGGCCATTTTTGCCATAAGTGTGTGAGTTAAACGCATATTTTCAGGTACGGAACGTTTCGCCCTCTTGCGACACCTCGAACGCACCTCCGGACTAAAGACTACGCGCGCGGTAAAAGCAAACGGGCGGTGTGGTTCGTTTCGAACTGCGGAGCTAGGAGCGTCAGAGACATGTAAGTTCACAGTCTAGATCCAATGTAACTAATTGAAGTCTTTCACAACGTTTTCGCCGATGTACCTTGTACAAAATTTCATGACGGCGATGCATTAGCGGAGACACTTCTATTTACAACGGGGAATAATTAATGATTTTTGAGAATATCTAATACTTCCTCGCATCGAATCATTAAGACAGAAATAATTTATTTTCAAGTTCACACCTGTGCATACTTTAATTTTTGAATAATTTACGTGCCCAACATTTGCTAAATGCACAGAAGCATTTAATTCTTAAATAAATTAAAAAATTACAAACCGAGTCACTCCCAAGTATATTCGATATATAAGCGATGCCAATTTCATTAATGAAATTAAGGTGTATTATTTGAACATCGACATTAACTATGCAAAATATATTTTTGTAATTGCTCAATATTTGTATGAAAAATTTTCTTGGGCGCCACAAAGACATCACATCAGTATAATGACGCACACACTTGATTTCTTTAACTAAATAGCAAAGGTTATTTATTACCAGTAGCCTAATGAATTTTTTATTATCTGCGTCTGAAGCAGTTTATTGAGTATGAAATAAGTTATTGATGAAAAATTATGATAACTTAGGAAACCTAAATGAATTAACCATGTATACTTGGTTATGAAGGAAAATGCGGTTTTTATTGCAGACCGGGTTAATTATTCATTATTATTCATCAAACATGGTTGAATTTTTCTCCGTTCCACTCTAAACCAGTTCAGCAGCGTTGTTCAATCCTCAACAAAGGATCTTTTTGTTGAATAATAATAACACATGACCCCGGGTCATGTATGGTTCAATGCAAAAAAACTGTAATAGAAGTTACGTTCTTTTCACAGTTTGGGGGCGGAACTCAAACACTACATTTCGGTGGATGTCTACGGCCGTTGTGGGCCGAAGACTTGTTCTCGGTCCATTGAAGACGAGTGCTACCGACGGGCTGCTAAGAATTACAAATTCAATTTAAGTTTCTAAAACTCATTGTGTGATGACTACATAACCGAAAAATTCTTCTTAACTGCCAGGTGAGGTATTGAGGCCAATTAATATAAGCGATTCTATTTTTTGTATAAATTGTTGTATTGGAAATGAGAATACTGACTGAAAATGATTACGATATGTAATGCACATGGTCAAGTTACATTTTGTGCTTCCAATTTCTGAAGGTATTACACTTATTACATCTGGCTGACTTGATATTAGATAAAAGTCTGACCTCACGAGAAGTAATAAGAAGCGGAGAAAGCAAATTGTAAAGTAACACATTTTCACACGTAAAACATTCGCAATATGCTTAGAAGATTCACTCCATGTAGTGACTTACTGCAAAGATAGATCAGTTAAATAATAATTGATTAAACTCTGGGCTGAACCATGAAGTTTATTCATTGAGCCTGTCAATAAGATAGAGAGCCCACACGAAATGCACGTTCTCGGATAATAGAAGACTGCAGCTATCTCAATCAATCGTCAGTTATGGAAAGATCGGGTTCCAGAGGCGGATCCCTTGTGAATCATATCACGAAAAGTTCAAGGATCGGCAACAGGCCATGGGCCTATTTCTTCAATGCCGACACTTCTATTCTATTCTAAGACATTATTCCACCTTGAGGTACGACATCCTGCCGGTGGTGTTCGGCCTGGGTGCGTATGAGGAGGTCGCTCCTCCACACTCCTTCATCAACGCCCTCGACTTCCCGAGCGTCCGCCACCTCGCAGACTACCTCATCTACCTCGACAAAAACAACACCGCATACAACGAGTACTTCCTGTGCGTACCAAAACGACTCACTAGAATGCATCACACAAATATCGTAGCTCACAACTATTTCAATTTTTTTTGAACTATTTCAAAAACCTTTTTTGCTATTAAAAAATTAATAATAGCAAAATTAATTTAATAATAGCAAAACCTTTTGCTATTAATTCTGTTAACATTCTCTGATCATTTTAGATATTTCACTTGTCATACATTTAAAATGTTGGATCCTCTAAAAAATGTAAAACAATCAGAATAAATTCTGTCTGTTGCAGGTGGAAAACCAATTTTGAGGCAGCAGTGGATAGTTTTGAAAATCTTTACTCCAACAACAAGAACATTTCTTGGTGTCAGCTCTGCGAGAAACTACATTTTGATAAGCAGATCAGAATCCACACAGATCTCAAAGAGTGGACCATGCAGCACTTACTCTCAGCTGCTTATCCATTGAAAGGGGAGCCGTCAAAAGATACCTGCACGGAGAAACCGTCCCAGGCTTTACTTGAGGGAAAATATTTCCTTGAAGAGAAATTAATAGATTTTTTTTCTGCTGGGCTGTACTTGGTCGTTTCATTTTGCCGCTGCGGATATTTAACACATTTACTTTAAAACTAGTCTTGTGTAGGATCATTGTTCTCTTCATGTGTTACTATAGAGAGAGGTATCCAATAGCTTCAAAATTCTTGGCCTGCGCGCGACGCGCTGAGAAGAACAAGTAAACAAGCAGTCGCATATTCATTCCTGCAGAGTCATGGTGGTTAAATCGTTTATATCCCTAACAAAATTTAGAGTCGCCCCAGCTTCTGATTTGAGGTACCAGAAGCTGTGGAGACTCTAAATTTTGATAGGGATAGTATATTAATTATAGCATGGTCAGCGTTGATTAGGCCGTTAGACTTGTCGTTGATTTTAAATTTCGCAGAACATTCGCAGCTTGTTGTGATCTCGAACACGCAACTCAATGCTCCAATTTTGCTGTGCTTAACTGCCTAGACTCCTCAACGATTTGACCAGATCTTTAGCAGTTAGCTTGGATCGAGCCCTTAACTAACTGCTCCATTCATGGTACTTTGAACTGTAACCGCTGGGCCACCGTACAAATGACACCGTACAACTGTTACACCGTACAACTGTTCAACAGAAGCTAAAAATTTAGCAACGCCAGTGCTCCGATATCAGTTTCTTCTATTTTTGATTGCTCCCTTCAGATTTTCATCATCTTAAGTTAGGTCAATCTTGTCTAATTTTTATTAAAAAATTGATATTGAATGTTTCAACGATTAATTCTGAGGAAAAAATTTACCCGAGGCTGAGTATGTAACAAACCAAATTACGGTGCATTAGGTTAATAAAAAAACAGTAAAACCTTATACTATCGACTTCATTTTCATTAATCGAGAAGCTATTGCAAATTTGAATATTTTGTATTCGAACAAAATAAAATGTTTTTATAACGTCTTTTATTACATCCCGATGAATGATTAATGAGATCATGAATTTCATTTGTCCCCGGGTCATGTACAATATATATGTATATAGATTTATGAACTTCATATTTAATGCGCTTTCGTCGACCATCAACGGGTCTTAACAATGGCCACTGTAACGTAAATGAACATTTTCATTGCACCGTATCATTTTTACTGATTAAAGCTGGGAGTGGCTACCAACTAAGGTAAAATATGGTATTTTGACACGATTGAGATTCTGGTGATTTATCTTATAATTTCTGGCTTATAGATCTCTATTAGAGTTTATGATGGGCACCAGTCGTGGTACGCACAACAATCTGAGGCTCACGCACCAGTCGTGGCGCGCACAACAATCTGAGGCTCACGCACCAGTCGTGGTACGCACAACAATAATCCCAAGTTGAGCCGACATAAAATGTTCCATGGACGCATATATATACGAAATACATGGACAAATGTTGGTTATTTTTGTATGGAAATGTCATCATCAACAGCTAATATAAAATATTATACAAATGCCAATAAGAATAAATATTATTTTAAAATGAACATCTACACTTCTGAATAAAGTGACCGCAAATGATTAGTCATGCATTGAAAACAGTAATTCATCCCTTCAGGACCGTGATAAATGTATAGTAATTCATATCAGGCTGCCACACTCTGATACAGGTGTGGAAAATGTCCACTTTCCATGCCGCGAGTTTATTTACACAGCTAGCAGCCAGAGCGGAATTTGAAAGTATCAATTTATGAACTGGTGCACATGGCATATTGAATCGTAACACCTAAACTGAACAATGCTCTTATAACTCGTCTGACGTTTTGGACCAAGTCGGCGACCTAGTTTAATCAATATTGGATTCATAAACTACTAGAATTTCTCTCTGATTGCGTCTAGGAAGGAACACTTTGAGCTTGAATTCATTATTTCCTTAGGCGAGAATACAATTTTATGAGCCGCGCAAGAACGCCTCGATCCGCAAATTCATTTGTTGCAATGTAGATATTGCAGATTTTTCCGTAAGCAAATGCGAAAATTCATCGATATACACAAATTTAGTGTTTAATAACGACGGACTATATTTGTTCACGGTTAAATAACACCACAGTTCAATTGCCAAAAAAGGTGTTGTTTGACATGATGACAACTAAATAACGTTAATGAATATATGGTTCAAAGATTATGGAACAGGAATAATTGCGGACACAAGAAGACCGAGAGGCAAAATTAACGATTTCAGGAAACCAACGTTCGTCTATATCGAGCTGTGACACTGAGAATAAATGAGTTTTGAGCAGCCAAATTTGAATCTGATTCAAAGCTCGTATTATTTTAGCGGTTAAATTTCAGTTTTAAGGAGTGATTCGGTAATCTTACTCCGTAAGGTAAGTGTTTCAAGCGAACTTTTTCGCACAGATGTTTTTTCCAAGTAATCCATCTGAACCTGCGCACGCAGTGAATCTTCCTTACTACGGACTGACTGCTGTCACAATTAACTTGATCATAGTTCATATATATGTTGTAAGGCAATTCTAATCGTAAATATGTGGCACAGCTCACAGTCTACGTTTCTGCAGCTAAAAATTGATAATGAGAGATGTTAGAATACATTATTTATTTCTGTATTACAATAAATCATTCATTATCCTTTGCAATGAGAATGATTTTATTATGATTATACCCTGGAATGCTTTTGGCAAATAATATTGTTTCCCTGTAATCTTTATATAACTTCATGAGAAATTTTTAGCTCAAGATAACATTATACTAGAAAATTTACGACTCGAGATAAGAGTCCTTATATCATTAATCTGCTTAAATCGCAAAATCACAACGAATTCAAAAGCAAAATAACGCCAAGTCTTCAATGTATCTTCAATGAAAACATTTTGGAGGACATCTCCAGGTGAAGCAAATAAAGAATTCAATGAAGGATCACGAACGGAACGAAGTCTGTATTTTAGCCTATGCACATGGCGATAACGGATGGCATGTCTATATAGATGTGGACTGTGCTCCTATTCAATGAATTGACTTCAGTGACGATAAAACGTTTGATATCGTTCCTTGCAGTATAGGGATGTCAAATGCGGCATGCAAATACTTGATGAACTACATTAGATGTGTCAAACTCTGGAAATAAATCCTTTCTCAGATGTCATTAAGTAAAGGCTGTCAACGTCACTCAGGTGCCGTGCTTCAATAGATACGATAAACATGTAACAAAATAAGAATGAGTTTCGATTTAACGTCAATAATATTTTTGTGGCGACGCATAAGTCAATGAAAGTATTCAAACATATTTTTACAATTGTGAGCTCGGCCTAAAGTTCTCTATCCAAATTGATTTTCTCTCACAGAAAATTATTCAATCATAATATTTCAATTTTTCATCCTACTTCATAAGTTATATGAATAAGAATTCTTGTTGAGGCCAACATGCAATTCTGTAAATATGTTGGCTTTGCATGCAAAGTGATTGATAGTGACCGGTACGTCTCTTGTCAAAAAATGTTGAAATGATGTTCTGTACAGTGATAAAATGGAAACAACCGGGCTTTCTTTGCTAAATTTTATAAATTTGCTTTGTTCTTTTATTGACATTCTGGACGCTAACTTTGCGGTACTGCAAAACTCAACAAGCCTGCGTTGCCTGTACTTCAACACGCTGGCATTGCCTTACCGAATGATATGTGTCTCGATGTTGTAGGATGATATTTGTAGGAGGAGATAGATTTCCTAAAGTACCCCTTTTTAGCCGTTTTCTATGAATTTCGCGTTTTCTATCAATTTTTTCGAAAAATTCATACAAGCAAAATGTTATTTTTTTTACATTTTACGCATGTATGTGAAGTTTCATGATGATCGGATAATAACTGTAGACGTTTTTCCGGAGGGTCGTCGGTCCCCTTAAGCGACCAAAACAAAAATCACGAATCTATTTTATTTGCTTGACGATTTCCAACACTGGCCTGGTTTCAGACCACGCAAAAGTTTATGTGACAAACACAATTTGTAAAATGATTTCGTAACAGCTCTCCGAAGGGAGGGAGTTTTTAGAGCCCATAACTAAAGCCTATGGGATTAATTAGAAGGGTGGACACACTAAGAAACAACACGCTGGCATTGCCTGTACTTCAACACGCTGGCATTGCATGTACTTCAACACGCTGGCATTGCATGTACTTCAACACGCTGGCATTGCCTGTACTTCAACACGCTGGCATTGCATGTACTTTTTTCGCATCCGACCTTAATTTATGTCTA
The DNA here is from genome assembly GCF_000764305.2 of Hyalella azteca. NCBI lineage: Eukaryota > Metazoa > Arthropoda > Malacostraca > Amphipoda > Hyalellidae > Hyalella > Hyalella azteca. Next base: position 45,701 of record NW_025932956.1, read on the forward strand.
GTACGTACCGTGTTTAGGTACGTACGTACCTTAAGTATTAACGTACGTAAATTTGTGCTTTCCTCCTGCCCTATCCCGTATGAGAGGGACGCCTGGAAGCAGGTTTTCCCAGAGAGCGTGGCGCTTCAATGCCTCACCCAAGCTCAACAAAAACAAACATCAAAATCGAATCGTTCTAGACCCCAAACCTACAGAATTCAGCTAAAAAATCAACAATAATAACAGACTCTCAATATTCAAAATGACATTCCGTGATCTTAACGCCTCGATCACTCGTCACCAGCCCCAACTGCTCCCGGATTTTACGTGTGCGCTATCAACAAATTGACATCAAGGAACGAACGGTTTATCGCAAGATATACGGGTGGGCCAAAATTCACTGAAGCTTTTAAAGTTTAAATAAATTTTTTATTTTGAAAGTAATATGAATGAAATTTTAGTATCTTAAATTCTAGGCGATAGAAATTGATTTTATAAACTTGTTTAACTTGTGAAAAATAACATCATTCATATGCCTTCCATTTTCTACTTCACAAATAGCAGATCTTTCGATTACCTCTGCCATGAGCTTTTCCAAATTTTCTGGGCTATTTCTTTTATTTCTCTAATGATGATTTCTTTTACCTCCATTAAATATTGCATCTCTCTCATTGAAATGCCTTTGATAAGCTCTTTTGATTTGAATTATTGAGCCTTCATTTTGATGGTAATATTTTAAAATTTGTGTACGTTGGACGGTACTAAATTTCTCCATAATTAATTGCCAGGATATGAAAAAATATTAAGAAATTAGACCTTTGGCCTATACTCTTGTAGGCCAGTCTCTAGGTGAAATTAAGGTCAGTGACCTTTGCCAGACAGCCAGAGGTCAGTGACCTTTGGCCTACTCTTGACACTTAATCATCCATTCCAACCGACCTGTGTGAGGTCATTTACTACTCCTCAGAGAAGGCATCATCATAATAGTAATAATAATAGCGGTTTCAGCTTTTATTAGGCCATAGGCCTGTCGCCGATTCTTAACATCGCAGAACATTCAAAGCATTTTGCGGTCTGGAACACAGCATTTTGCGGTCATCCATTCCGACTAACTATTATCCAAACGCACCATGCATTCTAGACGACTAGACAAGTTTAACCTTATTGTTTATTGCGAATTGGCTCCTTCAATTTAAGTTTGTGTAACACCAGAGATGATATAATATATTAAGTCTCAAATTCGGTTGATCGTTGATGGTGTGATACGAATGTATACCATAGATATCCCAGAAATTTCTTCATTCATATGACTCATAAAAAACGAAAATTTGTGGAGCACTATGGGATTTATAGATACGGGGGATGGTTAAATCAATAACATATTAATTTACTTCCGTTATTGGATTACATTCCACTCAGTACAAATTAGCTAATATTCTACTTATATATTACTCACCTAGGGTTAATAAGTCGGGTCTAAATAAAATGTCTGAGCGCGTGAGTTTTGCGCATCCTGATAATATTTTTTGATGATAACAAATCATCGCAATTTGAAGAAATTTTACATCATCTGGGAATAGAATTGTATCCGCTGAGAATTAATTCTCAAACTTATTTGTTCCCAGGATTACTTATATATTGTTCCCTTATAGTTGTTCCCAGGATTACTTTGCTTCATATAGAACGTTGATTTGTTATTTGTTGATACCTTTAGGCAAATTATAGAAAATCAGAAAAATTTTTTAAATTGGGCTAAACTACATATATTTTTAGGTTGTTTCACTTATAGAGTTCTTGAGATGATAAATTTGTGCCGGATAATATCTTAAAAAAATAAAAAAAAAATAAAAAAAAAATAATATCTTCAATACATTTGAAAGAAATTAACTACATTACTTAATTTCACCTACTGATTTATATTCATCGTTGAAGTATTTTTTTGAGCATGCATACTTACATGTCATGAAATCAATGTTGCTTATCATTAAGTTAGACATGCACTGCCCATGATTTACGAACGAGTATCAAATGCCACCTGTTGCATCTATTGCAGAATAATCAAAACTTAGAGCAAAAATTCTCTATTGTAACCATTGCTTAGTTCAGTTGTTGTCATGAGCTCTAACTCGTCTATAGCATGCAGCAGTAAATTAAGTTACTGATATTTCCAAAGACAACTTCCACTTGTATTTATAGTGAGCTTTTAAACACCATTCATTGATGTGTCATTGCCACGCGAACGAGTCCATTTCCCTAAGAAAACATTACACTACAATTGATATTTGTATTTAAATTCGATCCAATTCTTTTTTTATCCCAGTTGCCCCACGGAGAGATCAGAGGCAGCGCAGCGACAGCGTGCACATCGTTCTACTGTTGAAGTATTTATAAATTACCTTACACTTACAATTACCTTACACTCCAAATTACCTTACACTGGGTCTTCTAACTCCTTTGGATTGCAGTGATGGTTTCCAATGTCTCTCTCTTATGTATTCGGTCCCTCATATATAAGATTAATTTATTTTTATTTTAAACCATCCTGCAGATGTTACTTAGGATATAACGTAAACAATTTTTTGTTTACGATTTTTGAAGCATTTGAATGCACGACCGCTAACCGTTATTTTGTCAGGTTGATTGGTAAAGTAGTTTGACAAATTCAATTGTATTTACCGAAGCGTGGGCGTTTTAATTAATTGACGTACAAATAATACGACTGTCATTAAAGGTTGTATCTCATTTTGACTATGATGGTGTTTGATTGAGGTCGATCGTGGTGATTCAAACAGGGAAGAACAGGCACGTGCAGCGGGCACTCGTGATGTGTTTTTTTTATATGAAAATGTTGACATGAAATGTGTTGTTGAAATTATGCCATAGATTTATCAAAATGAATGTTAAAGGATCGCAAGCTATATAAGTTGATTTATTGCCTAGCATCATGTGATGAATACTGAGCCCCAAACGATTGAATTAATTAAACACGGCGGCTGGTTCAGATAATTAAATAATATTATGACTAAATTCGACATTCTTATGGTTAGCGAGTATTCAAACTTTTCTTAAGAGTGAATTATAATTATTGCGGTGGAATTAATCGGGAAATTCCACTCGTATTTGGTTTAATATTCGAATATACTTTTCTAATCTTCCTCAAAAATTTAGAAATTTAACTATATATTATAAAATAAACACATAGTTCGCTGGCTTCAATATTAACAGTTCCGTTTATACAGAAACTGATCATCATATTTTAATACAAATTTTAACAGACGAACTTAATCGGAAACTATAATGTAGCTCGTTAATTTTATAAAAAAACGTCCAACATTTATTTTCGCAATGTCAGCTCACCTTTGTGTATCACTTTAGGTCTTAGTCGACGAACAATTTGACCAATTTTATCGCTTGTCGCTGTTTTACCCTCTTGAAAACGAGGGCTGTATCATCGTTAGCTTCTTGCTGGCTGGAGTCTGTAATTGAGAATGATAACGAGCGAAAAATCAGGAGGGGATAACGTTTTTATTTGTCGGGTGCAGGGGTTTATTAAGAAACGTGGAAGGTCATGAAAAAATTCAAAATTAATGCTGCTATAAAATTCCTACTGCAATGTTTAGTAGTTATATTAATGAGGCTTGTTATTTACATGTACGTATTTTGGCTCGGTTGCAAGTTATTATAACATTCTTTCCTGTATTATTGATGTATATCGCCATTATCGCCTGCTTCGAGCTATCCAATATATATGTGTGAATTTGTATCTCTTTAATTAATTTTAGATTTTCTAATGAATTCATCCATGTCAAATTTACTCACTCTGTTACTTTAGATAACAATTTTGCTCAGGTTAACGGATTTTCCACGCAGAATGGAGATGTTTTCTCTGCCAGCGACGCGAGAGTTACACTACTGCATGGGGAGCTCGCAGTTAATAAATAACAAAGATTACTTAATTTCATTTTCGGAATCAAACTCCGGGAGTCTTCAGTCAAAAACTAGAATTCAAAAAAAAAAAAGAAATATTTTAAGTTCATTACTATATAGTTCATTACTATATATACTATTATTATTATCATTATTTTTTATTATTATTATTAAAGGTGTAAAGTAGTATTTTAAAAATTTAAATATAGTATACCTATAATAATTTTACGATAGAAAAAGTCCGTTGCTGTGCTTCAATCATCGTAATTTCAGCAAGGGGTTCATTCAGAATGATGTACGGGTTAAAACTTTCCGTGAAATGACACACTTCCTACTCAGAGTAATGTACAGCATATCAAAATAATGTACTGCAAGTCTAAGAAATTGCTGCAAATTTAGGTATTGTAACGCTTATTTTTATATTGCTCCGGATGTACATTTTAGAGAAAGTGAAGCGTGCCAAATAATCAAATTGTATTTTTTAATATTTCGTGTACTTCTCCGTGCGTATAAATGAATTTACTGAATGAGAAGATCACTGATCTATAATATACAGTCATATATAAGGGATACTCAGTAAAAAATACGTAATTTTGCTGAACAACAGCCTAAGACATCATTATTCATACAGGTATATACTATCACGCTTACAGGCACGCAGCTATGTTCATTACATTTGTCGAATAAGTGATTGAGTTGGTCATCCTTGGTATGCATGCCATGTTCAACATAACATAAGCTGCCTGTCGGGCATTTGAGGTTGAAACAACGGTGACGAAAAGCTGTTTCTGCGAAATCAGCTCGCGATGGACGATGTTTTACAGCGTTTTATTTGCCTGGCGTGTCGTAAGTTCTGGTATAGAACGATGAGCGATAGATTAGCTAGGAATTAGAGTTAACGATATTTTGCCCAATCTCAGTGCGTTTTTTCTACTGGCACTTGCTGTAATCTTGTCTATGGCATCCGTGAGCTGCTATTACGGATGAGCGACGCAAAGTCTGTGCATCTGCTGTGGGTCAAGGCCCACAGCGGCATTGCTGGTAATGAACGCGCTGATGCTGCTGCCAAACTGGGACATCACCTGCATCACTCTGCCAGTCTGCCTTGTTCCCTCTACCTTGCTCGGATGCCCTTGCTATGCTTCGGACAGGCTTCCTTAATTTTTGGGAGTTGGATTGGGTATCTGCGGTGGCTACTGATGGACGGGGTCATCATCTTGCTTCCATTCGTTCAGGATTGTCTCCTGCCCCGTGGACTGCTTGTCATTCTCGCCGTGTTTCAGTTGTTTTAACTCGCCTTCGTCTGGGACATGGTGGAGTCCGCTCTTACCTTCATCGATTTGGGATGGCTGACACTCCCATGTGTCTGCATTGTAGGGTTGAAGAAACAGTTGAACACTACCTCCTGATCTTAGTGAGAGGATGAAGACTTGCACTAAATTAAACAATAATTGCTGAGTCCAGGTGTTACAGGCGGTCTGCGCACGACTACTTCTTCACCTTCAATCCGGCATCAAATCAATCATCAACTTCCAAGAGCTCTATTAAAAAAATGAAAAAAGCCCAAACATTGACTGTAGTTTGGCAGGATATCATTGCGTTCGTGACAGCAATTTCCCGTGGAAAAATTTCTCTACCGCATCAAAGAATAAAAGCATAAAAATTTAGCCTTGTACTCTATGCTCATTTAAAGCGAAAGACCAGCTTCCATTATTACTATTCGTAACCCAAAACAAAAAATAACGCAGTGAAGTTACAGCTAAGCAGACTTGCAGTTAGCTTGATTTGTTAATGTCCGCTTGAACGTCAATCGATATTTTTACATCGATTACATACATATCCGCCTAAAATTTGTATTCGAAACTTATAGGCTTACGCAGCAATGCGTGCATTATTCGGATCGGAAGATATAGTCAACCATGATATAGTCCCACATAAATAATCGGTAATTATGCTGCAGAACAAATAATACTCTTATATAGTAATCAATGCCAGCATTAGTATCCTTCTCCTAATGTAGAAATAATGAAGGTTTGGTGTGCATCAATGCTTTGAATTTGGAAAGAAAAATTGGCCTGTGTAGTACTTGTTTGTAATTGTGCGGCAATATACGCAGACTTTATCAGAGAGGAATTCATGATCATTAAGCATGTAAACAAAGAGTGTGACGTCAGGGTAACTTATTAAAACTGGCATGAAGCAAATTCGTTAAGTTGATTTTCTAGCAATGAAACACATAACTCATTTTGCAGTTCACTGAACTGGAAGAATTTCACGTATATACAATCGTATTCCAACCGAAATGCTGCTTCCCCAGCATGCCACATAAGATTGAAGTAATGGAAAACTTTCATCTACTTGACATGGTCGTAACAAGGCCGTTTGATTTCCAAATAGCGACTTTTAAAACAAAAAGTAAGGCTCATTATGCTGCTTTACACATTGGCTGCTGGACGTACACATATTTTCTGTGTCTAGGTGCCGCCACTGAACGTTCATAGTGCGTTTGCTACAGATCCAACGAATCCCTCGACGGTTCAACGAGTGATGTGAATAGTTATGTTATTGCTCGAATACCATTATATCCTTTATGCTCAGTAGCGGCGATACAGGGGTCACTTGCTCCTCTTTTTTGGATGATCTTTTGTCGTTCTATGATAGCTCCAACTATGTTAAAACCTTTTTTATGAACCTGATAATGAGATATATATAGATATGTTAAATGTGTATATGTCGAGGACTAATTTGAGCGTGGAAGGAGTTTATTTTCCGCCCCGATGTTTTATCCATCTAGCGCTGACTTGACAGAGATGAAGGGTCCAAAAAGCGGATCCGCTTCACCATTTATTCTATCTTGTCAGCGTAAAAAACTGCACATATAGAATTGCATCAGAACTATTGTATCAATTTTGTTGTTCTAAGAGCATTTTAATAGGCATGGTTAACTATTTATTGCTTTAAACATAATATTCGGAATGTACAACAACATCAAATAAAGAAAAATTAAAAACTGAAAACTGGCCCAGTGGTTACAGTTCAGAGTATCAGGATTGGAGCAGAGAGGTGCGGGTACGATCGATCCCAGCTCTGTGCGCCAGTTTCTGGTCAGAATCGGCGAGGAGGCCGGGCGGTTAAGCACAGCAGCATTGTAGCAGTAAGTTGTGAGTTCGAGACCGCAACAAGCTGTGAATGTTCTGCGATGTTAAGAATTGGCGACAGGCCTACGGCCTACTAAACGCTGAAACCACTATTATTATTATTATTCTCAATGTAAAATGAGCCCAAAGGATGAGCATTTCACAACCTAGTTCAATCCTGGGTTTCACGAATTTTATTCTTTCCGACTAACCTGGGTCCGAAATCAATATGGGTCGCAAAGGCGATACTTGGATTCAAGTTTATTTTCCTTTGCACAAGTTGAGCGGATAGGACAAAATCGGTGGTCATCGCGATTGAAGTATTTCGCGACAGTGAAATCGTTTTTTTTTGACGGCTCAAAAAATGCACTAAAACTGACTGACTGAGATTAACTTAATTTTCACTGTTTCCTTCCTTTATCACGTTATACTGGTATCGACCATCAACAATGAATTCGTCAGCTCACTCAGCATTAACTAAGCAAGAATTTTAAATCAAGTTATTCAATGTCTACTAGGGAAACTCGTATCATTACAAAGTTAAATATTGTTTACAAATATTTTCTCGTTCATTATAACTCACTTGCGAACGTAAAAAAAAACAAATTAGATAAACCTTTTTAGGAGTGCGGCTCAGAACTGTGTGGCAACTAAGAAAACTTCATTTAAAAAGAGCTACGTAGCCATTGTGATTGAATGTTCGAAAAATTAAATTCTAATTAAAAATAGAATATTAGGTAAATTACTCGCAATATTTCTTGTACGTTATATTTTGTTGAACAAATGCTAACATGAATTCAAAACTTGCCTGGTAGAACGAACATTGAAACTACGTAAAAAAGCCTGATTGGATCCTCTACACTTTCCGGACTTGCGTACGCATGGTGCGGAAACGTTGTGTTGTCACTGTTGTGGGAGCGCAGCCCTACACCCCAAATTTAGCTCGTAAACAAGCCCTGGCGCCAACGCCTACCCTATAATGCAATAACTAAACTCAGCTCACACCCAAGAAGCTGTAGGTAACTGAGTCATCTCCCCACACCAACTTTAAGCACCACCTACCTCACTCCACAGCCCTGATGAATCAAATAGTCAATTGTTAACAGGTCCTACTCCACAGAGTTTTACCCCATACTATCACTTCTTACACACGCCGTAAGCCTTACTGGTTGCAGGCCACGCCGGATCATCGTAAACCTGCTCTGCTATTTGCAGGACTGGCGTAATCCCGCTGCACTCCACAGGCTAAAGCGCAAACCGCCGTCCACCGTGGGTCGAACCAGCCCTCGGTCGAACGGCCACTTGTCGAAGGACGATAAAAATTTTGGAACAGAACTATGCTATCTGAAACCTAACCTCAGATGCGGTGAACGTAAAATTACGTAATTTAACAATGCCCGGAGGTCAGATTCGCTCCGCGGCCTGGTGGTGCACGGCAGGTGGTGGTCAAGGCCGGAAGAGCACAAAGCAGAGTGGTGCACGGCTGATTGTGGGATGTCCGGAATCCGGAGAGATGCAAGGCGTTCGATTCAGGGCTTATTGGTGCGCAAAATTGGCGTTTTTTTTTGTGGTGCACGGCTGCGCTCCCCGTGTGGCTATTGCCTGTTGTTTATATAGGGAAAGCAGCCGTGCACGGGATGCCTGTCGGAGACTACCATTGCCGTGCTTTGAATGGACAACCATGAAAATTCATGATACCTTTCCTTAGAATGTAGCCTAAAAAACTTCTTGACTGTGACATTATCGGCCGTAAGCCACCAGACAGATGACATTGACATCCATTGAATTAGATCAATCAGCCTGGCAGGCTGGCCATGGCCAGTCAGTTAGTCTGTCAGCCTACAGCCTTACAGGCCAGGGTGCGAAAAGTGGGTGAATATCAAAAGTGGCGACGTATCAGCTGCAAAATTTACACCTTCAGAAGATCTTGCCAACACATTTGGATTGAAATTATTGCAGTTGAGAAATGACTTTTAAATTATTGCAATTACTGGAAATTTGAAACTGAAAGACTGGAAGCGCACAGTCTGAGTCTGCACACAACACAACATAGTAGCATTATACTGGTGTACCGGTATCAGAGATTTTTTAGAATCATTTCATTTTTAATTTCCTCATCTACTCAAGATTTAAACCAATTTCTCATAGTCATGTATCATGAGAATGCTGGTATGGTATCTCATGATTATGCTGGTATGAGGTATCCTTGATGATCATGATACTTTACTGTTAGTCCTACTGGTCTACTTATAGGACTCAAAAATGAACTCAAGGAAAAGTCTAAAAAAACTCTGCTTTACCTCTATGCTGGCCATGGACCATGATGCTTCACTGTTCTACTTAATAATTAAGTAATGGTAATTGTAATGTTAACTGCTTTCTAGCTGTGATTGGTTGATGGGGATGCTTTCAAGCTGTGATTGGTTGTGCCCATAAGCCCCACCCCCTAATATGGTATTTGTACTACAGTACTGGTTAACTAAATACTCAACTCAATTTTGATCATTACAAACAAAGGGCCTAGAAAATTTTCAAAAATCCATTATATAAAATAAAAATAAAAATATCTATCAAACAAGAGACATCCAAAAACAAATCTGATGTACCATACTATACAATTGAAACAGTTTGTCCACTTTTGATCCTCCTTTTCATTTATAGTCAGTCACCTGGCACTGGCAGAGTACTGTATCTAAGGAAAGCTTTTCACCTTGAGTGGAAAGCTTTTTTATAAGTAAACTTTTATTCTTAGAATTCCAACCTGCTACTTATAGTACTTAAAATTGAACTTGAGGGTGAGTATAAAAAACTCTCTGCTTTGCTTTGTCACTATGCTGCCACAGTGGCACACAGTGAGGTTTCTGGTCTGTTGGATGGATCAGGATGCTGTGAAGCTTGTCCGGAAATCAGTTGTGAAGAGTGTAAGTGTTGGCGTGCGTGGAGACTGGGAGAGGGATATACTATCAATTTTAAGTATAAAAGTTGCTTGCAGCACTTTCTTATTAAAAATTACCCGGTGACAAAGTTTGAAAATGGCTCGCGGTGACGCTTTGGGCTATCATATCTTGCCCCTTCCCCCTCTTCCAGTGCCGGCCCCCCGCCCTTCACCAGAGCCTCCCCCCGGCGAGCATGACGGTCACAACTAACAACAACATCATATCTTGGCGATGCCGTTTGCAAAGTCTGCACCCTTACAGGAAAGTAGCCTGGCATAGTATGGCCCAGCGTTGTCTGCCTATATGCGAAAAAAATTACATCACCCAGATGGAGCACTCTGCGGCACTGGAGCCTTGTAGTGATTATGATGACTGCCACTGACCCATCCATATATGTCCTGTGTATCAAATCAGCGGTCAGCATACCGCCTACGATCAAATGGCCACTTGTCGTAGGACAATAAGTGTTGGAACAGAACTATGCTATCCAAAATCTAACCCTAGAATTTATAGTGGCAAAGAAGAGAGTATTTTAGACTCTTCTTAAAGTTCAATTTTAAGTCTTATAAGTAGACCAGAAAAATATCATGGATACCAGCATCGTCATACAGTTCAGCTAGTGGTCATGTAAAAAACCTGGGAGAACAGTATTCACTTTCAGTTTTATAAGCAAACCAAATCGCAATAAACTAAACTAATTTGAATTGAAATTTCAATTGAGTAAGTAAAAACAGGTCTTACTGATTGACTTATCATACAAATTTTGATTAAACTTTTTAGACAATCCATGTTCTTATTAGATCTGAATGTCACTCCTTACATAATTTTTATATAATTTATACTTATACAAAATATTTTGCTTTTATTAATAAAAATGACGCAGTTAACATTAATGCATGACAACTAATGCTAATTTAAATTATTATTCTGTTAATTAAACAATGACTTGACTTACATCATGATTAAAAAAACATCAGAGGAAAGCACTGGTGCTTGTCCTACAGGTAACTTAACTGAACTACAATGCAATGATTGGTAGCAACGATAGAATTGAAAATGGAATTTTTCACTAACTATTCCCACAGATTAATTATGAGTATACACACCTTGTATAAATAGGGAGGTGTACAAGCATAATAGAACCTCTTATATGAGTGGAGATGGCAAACCTAAGAAAATCTTTTGCGTGAGTGATGATAACGGTAAAAAAAACTCATGCGTGAGTTGGCGATTGTAACAAAACAGTGGCCAGTGGCCTTTAAGGCCCATGGTTGGGTTACCCATACTCGTATTGACTTGATACACCAGAGCTTTGTATGTCACATTGCGCACAGCTCTCTTCCTGTTACTATGGTACCGTCAAATGGGGTAAAAAGAGACAGGCAGGGTAATAAGGATCAGTCCTCCAACATTTTGTAGAAATGTTGTAGCAGCTAAACTAATTAAAATATTGCAAAACTAAAAATAGGCTGGCGGAGCATAAGGGCAGAAGCTTTAGAACGGGAACAATACTTGCGCATCCATCTCATTCAGCTGTGCGCGTCCATGTCGAGCAGTGCAATGTTCCGGTGTCTGATAGTGATTTCAGATTTCAGAGTTCTAGCTTACACGACCGGTGTTACTGACCTACGGATTTTAGAATTCCTGTACATTTTTAAACAGAAACCTGGTTTAAATGCAGCCATCAGCTCCTATCCCCTTGAAATTGTAAATAGATAGGCCTGTCTCCTTATGTGTATTTGTTTTTATTTTGTCAATTTATGTTTTTATCTTCGATGTGAATTTAGTTTTCTAATTGATTCTGATTTTCTTATAGGTTTTGAACTTTTGAACTGACGATAGAGCTGGACTCCGAAACGTTTTAATTCTTAAGAAATGGTTAATATTCTGGCTGTTTTCTTTGCTTTTAAATTCCAAGTACAAATTTGCATTAAAATTTTATTTGCGTTTACATTTGCAAGGCCAAAATCAATGCCTGAATTTTATACCTGCAAATATTTACTCACTTATTTGCTCTGACCAAGTAATAATGCTGAATAATCTATGCATAAACCAGAACAGACTAGGCTAAAATTCCAAACTTTTGCCACAATTTTCAATATCTTTTGCAATAACTTGAGTATTTTACTGAGGATCAAACATGAAAGCCTTCTGTTTACAGTTGCTCCTATTAACACGATGGTTTTGTTTTTTATCTTTAGTTTGACAAAGGTGGGTCAACACCAGCATCAGGAGATGCTGCTGACAGTGCTTGCGTGTCTTGGGCATCCAGCTCCAAGCAACTCGTTGAAAGATCATTGAAGCTCCTCGACCTCGATTGACCAAAGCAAGAGCACATTGACTCCAAACATTTGTGCAAAAGTAAACACCAATGCCAGTTCTGTTTGAAATTCTGTGTTACTGAACATGATCTCAAAAAACACATCCTCTTATGTCATCCTCTGAGGAATACACAGAAATACTCTCGAAATAAAAGTGCTGATGGTTGCAAAGAAATCTTGCACAAGCATTACCATTCTAAAAATTCAATAATAAAAAAGTTTACCTGTTCTGAGTGTGATTATGCTTGCGCCATGAACTGTCGCTTGAAAAGGCATTTTCTTTTCAAGCATTCAACAGAAAAACCTATCCAGTGCTCTGAGTGTGATTATGCTTGCATCACGAAAGGGACTTTGAAAAGACATTTTCTTAATAAGCATTCAACAGAAAAACCTATTCAATGCTCTGAGTGTGATTATCCTTGCACCACAAAATGGGCCTTGAAAATACATTCTCTTCGCAAGCATTCAGCAGAAAGACCCATGCAGCGTTCTGAGTGTGAATATGCTTGCACTACAAAAGGGGACTTGAGAAGTCATTTTCTTCACAGACATTCTACAGAAAAACCTTTTCATTGTGCTCAGTGTGATTATGCCTGCACGACAAAAAGAGACCTAAAAAGTCACATACTGTGCAAGCATTCAACAGAAAAACCTATTCAGTGCACTGAGTGTGATTATGCTTGCATCACAAAAAGGAGCTTGAAAAGACATTTTCTTTGCAAACATTTGACTGAAAAACCTATTCAATGCTCTGGGTGTGATTATGCTTGCACCACAAAAGAAGCTTTGAAAAGACATTGTCTTCACAAGCATTCAACAGGAAAAAACCCCTTCAATACCTAAAGTGTGAAATGTGTCAACAATGCATGTTTAAACTACATCTGCTCACCAGACTTAATCTGAAACTGCTTCATTGATCCCAGTGTGAAGATGCATGTGGATGTAGGAAATTTGATACAGGAAACAAGTGCAGAATATTGGAGCTTTTGGGACCACAGGACCAAGCTATGCTGAGTACCTAACGCAAGGCAAACACTGCCACCAAGGAAGAGGGGCTCAGTTGTTCCACCTCCCTTGGAAGTGGCAGTTGCTTGGGATGGCGGGATATGAAAGAGAATGACGAAGCTAAGAAGACACCAACTGCAGGTGCTTAATCACAAGAGTTGCAAGATATGTAAATAAAATGAGTCATGTACTCAGAAATATTAGTGTAAATAGATATACTGGTAGTTTTCAACATCTCAGTTCATAACAATTATTTTAAATGTTTTTACATGAGCTGTGATTTTGTTTTTGGATGTTAATTTTTGAATTTAAATGTTTCTACGTGAGCTGGGATTTTGATTGGTGATGGAGAGTGAGTGTCCAGAACATTATTTTTATCACAGAAACACTGCTAAAAATCATGGTGGGAAGATTATACTGGTTGATTTCTTGTTGTCAGGTTATGGTTGTTTCTTATAACCTAGGCAAAGAATAATGCACAAGAGGTGTAGCGTTGTGAGTCAGAACACTTAATGGGTCTCAGCAGCTTGAGTTATTTGCTGAACACATATCAGCTAGAGAATCAGTGTGGTGCAGACTTTCTCTTAATGGCAAAGATAGCATCCTCAAATGTGTTGAGTGTAGATCATCAAACTTATTCTAAAAATGGTAAAATTGTAAACTGCCTTCTATGAAGCATGACTTTCTGTACGCAGCACACATTGATCGTTGGTAACGTTAACTATCCAGAACTAGACCAAACACATGGATCACCCAGCATCCTTGTTCATGATGTCTGTGAGAGACTCATTTTTAGTCCAGCACTTTGCCAAGCCACCCTCTGTAGGGGTGAACAGACTAATGAGCTGAGCTCCGTTGAGAAAAAAATGAGCTCAGTTGGGAAAAAAATGAATGAGCTCTAAAAAATGAGCTCTGTTGTAAAAAATCACCACCAATCCTTGTTTTCTGCTATCAAGTGCATCACAGAAAAGATGCCTTGGAATTATAATCGATATAACTTTGCATAAGGCGACCTCGTTAAAATCCGTGAAGCAGTGAATGCTGCAAATCTCGGACTTTATAAAGGACATGAATTTGGCTGCGTAGTAGACATTTATCAAGAACAGGTTATGCCCGGAGTTGCATGTGTACCTAAGATTAAGCTCAGTGGAGTAAAAAAAAAACACTGGATGAACAGTACAGTTCTAGCTAAGTGAAAGACCAAGAAGGAAGCCTACAAGCATTGTTGACCATCTCATAGCGATGATGATTATAGCCTGTGTGCTAGAGCTCAAAATCAAGTTAGACAAATCTTTTGCTCCGCAGTGTAAAACTTTGAAAAAGATATTGCCCTAAACTGCAAAATAGAGCCCCAAGCCTTCTATTGGGTTCTATTGTAAAGTGTAAGACAAACAACCGCATTTCTGCTCTGATTGTAGATCAATAAAAGATATCATCTGAAAAGGCAAGGCTAATGTCCTTAGTCAGTTGTTTAGAATCGTCTTAACAGATAAGGGTTTGAAAAGCATTCTAGCTATTGAGGAGCACGCGGTGGGCAACAGGTGTTGAAATATAATAAGAAACGGTTTCAAGCGCCTGTTCTGAATCCCGACAAGTCATGTGGACCTGAGGGCTTCCATTCTAAGTTATTTTATGATTTAGCAACCGTCCTGGCCAGCCCTTTGACTGTATTTTCTCAAAACAAAAGACATTGAATGAAGTTCCAGGCTGATGAGAAAAAAACTCAAGTGATATCATCATTCGGAGAGGTGACAAAGGTAGCTCGAGCAACTATTGCTCTGTCA
This sequence comes from Hyalella azteca, assembly GCF_000764305.2. NCBI lineage: Eukaryota > Metazoa > Arthropoda > Malacostraca > Amphipoda > Hyalellidae > Hyalella > Hyalella azteca. The sequence continues at coordinate 60,790 of NW_025932956.1, forward strand.
GTTTTTGACACATTTTGTAAGGTAATGGAATCTGTTGACGCTCTTTGTGAATCAATGAAAACAATGACTTGACCATCTCTTATCAGACTGTCATCATATCTTTATTGCTGGCAGATCATGCACTACTAACTTATTGTCTAATTTGAACAATTCCACTTGCCAGCTGGACAAAACTGAACCAGCGGATGCAGTGTACCTAGATTTTGCCCAGGCATTTGATAGTGTTCTGCATGAGGGGCTGTTGTGTAAAGTCTTTAGGAATAAACTGAAATGTACTCCACTAGACCTAGGATTATCTTGTAGATAGACAACAACGGGTCAGTATTAACGGAACTGTAGCAGAATGGGCAAACGTGCGCAGTTGCGTGCACCAAGGAAGCATTTATGGGCATGTTTTTTTGTTGTCTTTGAATGCAACCCGCCAGAAGTAGTGTCAAGTGTGTGCTCTATTTATGCCAACAACATAAAAGTTTATAGTGCAGTGAAGGATGCGTCAAATAAAGTGTAACTGCAAGATGATCTTGACAGTTTAGCTAACTGGGCTGATACATGGCAGCTGCATTTTAAATGCTGACAAGTGTAAAGTACTTCACCGCGGCAAGAACAATAAACAGCAAGATTATAATGAGAAAAGACCTGGTTGCAATGAGAGAAAAATGATTGAAAAGTCGGCCTTTGAAAAAGGTTTTATAGTTTATGTCGACAAGGAGGTGAAATTTTCCAGGCATAGTCCCATGAAGAGAAATTAAAGATCATGAAGCTTCCAAGTCTCTTTTATTGACGTCTGCATTGTGACTTTATTGAAGTATATAATTATGCTCATGGTTTATACAAGGTCCCAGAAGGATTACTGGAATTTGAACCAAGAACAACACCAGGGGGCCATGATTACAAGCTAAAAAAGCTGCAATGCAATTCATCCAATTGACAGCACTACATCTCTCTTTAAGCCACCAAAAGTTGAACAGTCTCCCTAACAACATTGTTGATGCTCCGAGTATGAACACATTCAAGTAAAACTAGACAATGCTATGCAAAAGTACCTATATGTTCAGTCTTGAAATGCCTAGCTTCCTACAAAAGTAGTAAAAGGCCAATGATGATGTAAACCAATGTCAGTTTAAAAGATCTGGTCAAAAGACCAGTTTTTAAATCTGTGTTACAAGTAGAACAAGAATTTGCAGGTCTATTTCTTATACATCAAAGATGCTCTGCTATGCTGAGCATTATTCTTTATGTCTAAATTATCATCATAAATGTTGAAGTTTCACCAGGCTAACTAGTGAGGATGTTACCTACATACATATACAAGATAATTGATGCCATTATCTTTTATTTGAATGTTACCTGATTTTGCACTTCAAAATTCCTAGTCTGGAATCTATATGCTGCATTGTCATGCCTGCTGTAAATTTTTGTGAATATGTTTGTAATTTTTGTGCCATTTCATGAATAATGCTGCTATATTTTTAGTGTCATTTCACATTATGTGTTGCGGATCTTGATAATACTTGTAGTTGCTGCGATTAGTCAGAATAAATAATACCATTCTTAATCTGATTTTGGATGTTGATTTTCCAGGCTTTTTTATCTAATTGACATTGTTATAATTTCCCATGAATCACATATCATTGTCATTCCTATGCCTGTTGCTGACTTACCCAGGCAGATTTCACTGTATCCCGTCTACCAACATATTTTCCAGATGCAGGTTCTCAATTTAATGTCTCGCCATACTGAAGTAGCTCATTTCTTTCAGAAAGATGTGCATACAATAAACCAATGTAGAAACCTTAACAGGAATCTTTACAGAATCATCCTCGAAGTGACTCCATGACTTGTTCAGTGGCTGACAAACTTGATAGTTAATCTGGAGTTTGTCAAACTTAGAGTTAATTATTTCATGATTAATGTGTGTTGTACCGTCTGATGCAATTTTGCATAGTGCAAGCCTTTAAAAACAACCAATTTTAATTGCAAAAAACATCCATTATAAAATGATAAAATAGTAACAGATCATAATTTTATGATTTGGTCAAAACAGGCTGGATATGAGAAATAAAATAAAATCATATAGGAATATATTATTTTTGATCAAGTAAAAAAAAACATTCACAGTATTTTTTTGCTGGTGGGCTGTTTCACCACACATTCTGTTTTTAAGGAACAAGTGTTCATTTTGAATTTCTAATAACGTAGCTTCCTAGTTAAAAACATTTATCAAAAAGCCTAGCACTTTTCAAGCATGAAGAGTAGTAGAAGCCTCAAGGATTGGTAAAAAATTTCGAAGTGCTCCGTCCAATTTTTCAAAAGTTATAGGGAAAAACAGAATTTTTCAGAGGCTTGCACTATATGTGCAGCTAATAGTTCATAGAGGTGGACTTGTATTAATAAAAAGTAGACAAATCATACTGTGGTTTTATTGCCATCTATGGGGTCTGGAATAGACTCCAGTGACAGGGTAGGAGAGGAGGTATTATCTCACGCTGCACATGTCATTAGCTTCCTTACAGCTTATCTTTATGTTGTCATGAGAGGTAGGAATGAGTGGCCTCACGGGAAAAGGGCCTGGTTAAACTAATAAAAGGTTGACCTACGTGCAGCTTAGCTCTATAGAAGTATATAGTTTGTTGTTCCGTCTGTGATGTCAACACGCTTTATGCCGCTATAGCCGCGGCATGCTGGGAGCTTCTTCGAGTGGAGCACCTCTTCTCACAGGGATGCTCATGGTTATACTCATTGTTTATACAAGGTCCCAGACAAGGTATACAGCTCTGCGCAGTGGCGGCACCCGTCGGAGGAAGCGTGCGACCTTCGTAGGCCAATCTCCCCGACCTCACCCCACCTCGGGCCCTGGCACGGAGTATCTTGCGTCCTGGGCGGCGCCGCCGACGGGGGATTCGTCCCTCGATTTTTCGACTGAGGGGTTCTATGTCCCGGCCATTGAATCCCTCTTATACTTACTCGCCGGGTACATAGAGTCCAATCCAAGAGCCTTCTACATCTGTCCCACCTGCACTACTCGCATCACATCTTCGCGCGCTGGTGGTGGCTCCGTTCGTGGCAACTCCTGCGGCGAGTGGGTCCACCTCCGGTGCGCTACACTCCCTTCACTTACACGTTACACAAATGACTTCAAATGCACCACTTGCCAACTCACAAACAACGTCACAAACACTAACTCATCACAAACCAATACACCACAAGCACATCCCCTATCCCAGTCAACCTTACACTCAAAACCACTACCACCTCCATCATCATCACAACAACCCACACCGCTCCCACAGCCACGACCACCATCACCGCCACGACCACCACCTCTGCCCAACACCGTCCACGACACAAGAACACCAGAAACACCAGGGCATTCAACATCCATCCTGCAACTTAACATAGACGGCATCCGCACCAAACACCAAGAGCTCAAACACCTTATGCACAAGCACAACATACACGTAGCACTAATACAAGAAACAAAACTACAACACAGACATAAAACACCCAACATCCCGTCCTACTCTACAATGTGACAAAACAGAGCCCATGGAGCTGGCGGGGGGATGACATCATCATTCGGAAAGGTATCACATACATACATGCATGTCTCATACATCGACACCACACAACAGACACGTAGAGACATGAACTCAGACTAACACCTTGAACTTCAATCACTTAGGGTACAGACGGAACATAACACCAACATCACACTCATAGACACCTACATCCCCCACACACAACTTTCCGGTACTACCTGCTAACTATCAATTCTCCCTACAGGCCCAGGATACACAAAACAATATCATCCTGGGCGGCGACTTCAACGCCAAGCTCCCAGGATGGCACAAATAGCAACAAGCAGATGACAAGTACAAACTTAGCCACACAACTTAACATACTCTATATCCTCAACGACACAGAGCAACACACTCACATCCCACACCTAGCAGACATACAAGCAACCTCCCCAGGCATAACATTCTGCTCTCCAAACCTTGCAAACACAACTACATGGAGCACAGTAACAGACACAAGTTCAGACCACTTACCATCATCATTAATACACAATCCAAAATCAACAACACACAACCACGCAAAACACACAACAATTTCAAACGAGCACACTGGGAGGAATTCAAACACAAGGCAGAAGCACAATTTGGACTCCTGAACCTCCTCCCAATCACAAACATTGACCACACTGTTGCCCAATTTAACAAAATCATCCAAGAGGCTGACAAGAACACATACCAAAGGGCAACAGAAAGCAACACAGCCCCAACTTCACACCTGAGATAGCCAGCCTCATTTGTCAACGCAACAATTTCAGACAAACACCCACCCCTCACTCACTGAACACTACTTGAGAAATCCAGGAACTAAACGCACAATTACAGAACAAATTCACAGAACAACAGCAACGGGCTTGGCTCGAGTTCCTGGATACACTGGACCACAAATCTAACAAGACACAACTTTACAAAACAATACACAGCTTACACAACTCTAACAGCAAACAAGAACACACCCACGCTGCAATCACCACCAACACAGATAACATACCCACCAGGCAAGCACAAGCAAAAATATTAATACAACACTACGCAAACATAAGTAGGTTACCCAAATACAAGGAAGACAGATGCAAACAACAATTTCCACTAGACCCAAAAGCTACTCTAGCCACTACAAACGACACCAAAAGGGTCATACAACAAATTTAAAATTCTTCCGCTGCTGGGCCCGACAACATTACAAACGTACACCTTAAACACCTTGGACCACACGGAATCACGACACTTACAAAAATTGTCAACTTCTACTCACATTCCAAAATACCATGCATCTGGAAAATTGGCAAAATAATCACACTTCTCAAACCCAGCAAACCATCCACTGAGGCCGCTCCATACAGACCGATCACACTACTCTACACAATCAAAAGTCATAGAGCGCCTCATACTGAACATAGCCACTCCGCACATTACACTTTCTCCCACACAACACGGATTCAGACCTCACTACTCGACCTCAACACTACTCACAAAACCTCACACAAAGCATAAACGATGGCATCAACTCCCGCAATCCCGCTCACAGAACACTAATCCTAACAATTGACATCAGTAAAGCCTCTGATGCTATCCCTCGCCTCCCTCTCACAAACAAAATTTAGAGCACCACACTACACAACAACAGCAAACGCCGGCTTGCCAATTACCTATCAGTGAGACAAGTATATGTATACTACTGTGGCAAGTCATCGCACACATCACCCATACCCAACCAAGTCCCACAGGGCTCCGTCTTATCACCCTCACTCTTCAATCTATACATGCACGACATACCCGAACCACCTCCAAACATCCACATGGCCTCCTACGCAGACGACGTTACAATAACATCCACTCACCTATCCGCAGACATATTGTTGCCGGCGCAATTGCGGGTGAGGTCAGCCCTAGGTGACCTGCTTTTGTCTCAGGCAACTGCCTTTAGTAGGCTATTAGGCGCAGAGGCCATATACAGTAACAAGGAAAGATAGATGTATGTTGGTGATCCGATTTACAGATTTAATAAAAACCAGGGAATAAAGGAGCATGGGCAGACAGAATGACTGTAACAAAGATGAACAACAGGATGAGTAACTAGGAAGTAAAATAATTGACTAATAATGCAACAATAAAAAAAGTCAATAAATAAACAACAAAGATGATTGAACAATGGTTTTCACTTTGGACAATTAACATGATAACCAACTTACCTAAGCTATTGCTGTCGTTCACGATAAGACTGACTGTCAACAGAAGATCTACGAGGTCGTTTTACTTACCCTAACATAGTTTGGAATAAATATTTTACCCTAAATGGACAGAATATTGAGACATGACTTTGAATAAATGGATTACTGAGGATTTATTTTGCGACTAAAGTACTATACATATAACCAGGCTACAATATGTACTCAACAAACGCAATCATACCTCAACACTTTATCACAATGGTTTCCTATGAACAGACTTAAGGTTGCTACTAGTAAATCTACAAGCACATTAATGACCAGCCACACAAAGGAGCAGCAATACACACCAAACATCACATTAAACAACACCCCGATCCCGCACACACACGAAACAAAAATATAAGGGGTCACCTACAACATCTCCATGACTTTTGGTCCACACCTCAACAACATAGTGAACAACGCAAACATCAGACTCAACTCACTTCGGTGAGTTGAGTCTGAAAAAATATCACGTCATCGTGATTTTCCTCTGGTCGCTTACAAGTTTTAAATAGTTCCATTTGGGCTGAGATTCTCGCCATCATTACTCATGTTGGCTTTATATAAAATCCTAGTTGTCGATGAGGGTAATGACGACGTTTCATTTCGTAACATGTTCTATAATTTGGCCTATATGGATAATATTGCATTTAGTTCTAAGTATGATCAAGAAATGGTCAAAGCTGCTCATGTTGCAACAAAGATTTGTAATTCGTATGGATTTAATATGCAGCAATTTGCGACCAATGCAAAAGATCTTCATTCTAAATTGATAAGCTCCGGTTAAGTAGAAGAGCAGAAGAAGTGGAAAATTCTGTTATTGGCGGCGACTTTGAATAAAACGCGTGATACAATTTCTGTTAAAAACCCTCGTTGGAAGTTTCAGCGAATACCAAACGCGCTATTTGGTCCTTGAATTCTTATTTTGATCCACTGGGCATCTTGCTACCTAACTTGAACAGGGCAAAATTGTTTTTCACAAGATTCGAATGAACACTTCTCTTTCGTGGGACAGAGTTCTGAGCGAAACATTGTTAAAGACGTGGAGAAAAATCGCTAAGCAGTTGAACGGCTCAGTCAAGCTTCTGCCCCTAGATCCTTGGGCGACTATAAAAATTTATTTGATATAATAGCATTTGCTGACGCCAGCCAGAACCTTTATGGCTGCGTGGTGTATTTGTTTGAAGTGTCCACCCAAAAATTAATTAATTTAATTAAGGTATTCCTCTGCGAATTATTAGCGATAATGGCTCTCCTATTGTTTCGTCAGTTCGTCTAATTTCATCGTTTCTTGTTGACGATGCGGTAAAATCCTATATGAAGGAGAAAGAAGTCAAATTTTTAGAATTCAAACCTTATCCTCCCAATACCGGGTTATCTTGGTGGCGTTATAAAGTCACTGGTAAAACAAGTTAAGAACTTGATTGATTCTTCAATTTCTAAAATTGTCACGAAGAAGATAGTTGTGAGAACCAAGACGAACATCGTGAGCCTTGTATACGATTGCCATTGATTGTCACCGAGGCCCACTTTCACAAGTAAGCTTAATCCGGTATCGAGTTTCGCAAGTCACCGCGACGAATTGCACTCGATACCGGATTAAGCTTACTTGTGAAAATTGGCCTCGGTGACAATCAATGGCAATCGTATACAAGGCTCACGATGTTCGTCTTGGTTCTCACAACTATCTTCTTCGTCGCAGCCACTTTACACTGGCGTCAACGATACGTCCGACTGCCTCTAACACCGCGACGGGACTAACTCGCGGTCGGCCCGCTCTCTCTCTTAAATACTCCGCCGGTCTCGCGCAAGCGCTCTAGCTAGGCGGTTCGAGCTCCTTCCTCGAAATCTCGAGTTTATGTCTAATCATCAATCCCTAATTTTATGTAAAATTTATTTCTATTCCTATTCCTAATCATGCGACAGAAACCGGGATTTGATTCTGATTGGTCTGTGACCCCTGAGATGTTAGTCAAAGGGTATGACGTGCTGTGCATTTCCATAATTCCTCCTTTGTATTGTGAAGATGGTGATCTTAGAGACCCGTCATTCGTGGCCCATATTGACCGCTACCTTCAAAGCGAGTTGCTGGTTCTACGCTTTCAGAAATTGAAACGCGTTACTTCAATTACTGGAAATTGAAACGCGTTCAAACTTACAGGAATGAATTCCTTCAGTATTTAAGACAAATGGTTACTTCAAAGCCGGGAACCTACGAGCCGAAGTCTCATTTAGAATTCAAAGTTAATGATTTAGTAGCCATTAGAACTAAGCTTTCTAAACCGTATTTTTACCCACAGGGGTCGGTTACCAGGGTAGAAAAGAATTATTAGGGGGAGCTAGGTCGTAGTGGTGGCCATTCGCCCAAGTAACGGCAAAACCATTCGTTGTCACGTCACAGATGTGATATTTTTAGAACGCGGTTTGAAACCTGGTACGCAGGTTATTGAAGGAATAGCTTCCAAGCGCCTACAGAGAGCTTCAACTCGCAAAGCTGCCAAACTTTGTGCCATGCGTAATGCAAACCTTGCTCGGTATAATTTAGTTCGAAATCTAGGCGCTTGCGGCAGAGATTCCAGCGGCTGGGCCGAGTGTACAAAAATCTGGTTGAATTCGATTTAAATTTAATAGTCATACACTAAAACAAGTCACTGTCGCTCAGCCAGATGGAGCGCGTACTTCAACCTACTATAAGCACCGAATTCAAGCTACTATTAGCGCGTAATTCAAACTATTAACACTTAAATATGAGCGCTCAATAGAAGAAGCCTCAGTGAACTTACCAGAGGCGCTTCTCTGCAGTATGGTGAGATAGCGCAACAAATATAGTGAAAAGCGTATATCTTAAGAAAGAAACACTGTAGTAAATACGTCATTTTATCAAAACACTTCACTATAAGAATCGCTTCCACTATTCAACAAACGAACATTTCATTATAAGAATTGCGTCCACTATTCAACAAGCGAATACTTTATTATGAGAATTGCGTTCACTATTAAATACACGAATACAAATATAAAATAAAACAAAAATAAAAACGACAAACATAAAAAAAGTCAAACACAAAATAAGACAAACATGACATAAGACAAACATAACATAAGACAAACATAACACAACACAAACATAAAATAAGACAAACACAACATAATTCAAACATAAAGTAAGACAGGCATAAAATAAGAGACATAAAAAAGGACAAACATAAAATAAGACGAACATAAAATAAGATAAACACAAAATAAGGCAAACATAGAATAAGACAAACAAACCTTGCAGCAATTTCAAGCCGCAAAAAACACAACTACGTCGGCATATAATAAACAATCGTTACTAAATATTGAGACAATGTGTTTATGGCAGTGTTTGGCATTAGTCTCAGGTCACTTGAAGCTAGTCACATTTTTCATTAATTTTTTAGAATTGCCATCATGAAAGGAGATAACTGAAGTGATCTTTATAGTATTGTTAGAAAAAGATAAGGTTTAGACATCTTGCTAACTTAATCCTGTACATATTGTCAACCGTAATACTTTTATTTGTCAGTGACAGGCTATGTGTATAATAATAGAAACAATAGTCAATATCAGACAAAAATCATAGTCAACTATAATAAACATAATTTTCGAGTGTTTTTATATAATACTTTTAAGCTCCGATAAGAACTATAAAACAGAACGCTAGAACAGCAACCATAGCACAATTTTGTATTAAATGATGGCAACATCGACAACCTCCCGATTTACCGGAAGGCCTATTTTGAACTCCATTCACTCTAGCCCAGACACGCTCAAGTGAAGGCCTCCGCCGTGCTTCTCCATAGTTGTACTCTATGTTGTGATCTTATAAGAACTGGGTCTCGCTCATATATATATATTACATGAAAGCACCATTCCCTCACGTCTTTTAACTCATTATTACCTTGTCTGACCGAATCTGACCCCAATAAATAAGATAAATTGGCCTCTTCTTCATATCCACCATAGCACCTAAATTTCTCCAGATAAACTCAACCATTTCATAGCTTTTTTCCATCCAACTCAATTAAAGCTTTTTGAATGAAATTTATGCTCATGCTTTTTATTTTATATTATATTTTTATGCTTTTTGCTGTAATGTGTATTGAAGGCATAGCAGGACGCAAAGAGAACACATAACCCCTGATAGTAGCTACATATCTCACACAGTAAAACGTCTTCTGCTATAACTTGCCCTGTGACCACTACATCAACTTCATTGAGAATCAGCATTGGCTCCTTCACACATTCCTGCACAAAAAATAAATATGATGAAATCTATTTTTCGGACGAGCATATTTAGTACAATGTATCAATGGATATTCTACAATGCTCTAAGTATTAACAGCACTCCATAATCGAGAAAATTTGACTTTTCAGTGTCGAAAATAGTAAGGTATGCCCTTTAAATCACCAATATATATTGGGAGGAAAGCAAGGAAAACGAAAAAATTTATGCGTCACGATAAACAAAGATGCGAAAATTAAAATTGAAAATTTGGTTAAAAAGTGAAAAAATTACATAAGGATGTAGGAAATTAGTATTATTAATTGTTATGACAACAACATACGGTATACAGGTAAGTACAAGATACCTTGAAGAAAGCAGTCAATACAAGTTACGAAAGTTTCCACTGTCCTGTAAAATTGTCGATAATTATTACAGTGAATGCTTAGGGCACAAAAATATTTGCTTCTCCTGATAACAATATCCCATTAGCGCCCATGATCCCCATTGGGGATTGTTTGTTTTTGTGGATATTATTCCAGAACTATTGACCAGGAACATGTTCTTCAATAAAGTATACATATAGGTTATAGACATCAACTGAGATCAGTTAAAAGTGTATACTTTCGGGTAAAAAATCGTATATATGAAATTTTCTGATATAAGTGACCTTATTCGTGATGTGACAGAGTTATCAAATTTTTTACCTGTACATTTTTCCCCTTTATAAACATTTTTGATTCATAATGCCATAGTAGGTGATAGAATAGTCTATTATCTTCTGAAAATACCACAGTAAGTCTCAATTATTCTTTTAGTAATGGTGTAAATATGTATTTTATGCCAATCCCCATTTGGGGATCATGGGCAGTAAGAATATCATGAAGCTAACTAGCCAAGGAAAATGTATTTTGCCACATACTGATGTACTACCTCAATTTTTCATAAAGTAACAAAATTTAGGAGCATTATCATTGACTTAGAAAATAAAATTGGAGGAATGACGCAAAATGGGCCTATTGGCCCATTGACGGAATGGGCCTATTGGAATGACGCGTTGGCCATGGGCCTATTTCTTCAGTGCCGACACTTCTATTCTATTCTAAAATAAATAATTTCATCACATGTTTTTGGTTTAGAAGTGAACCTGAACAGTCGGAACGCGTTGGAACCGGTACATAGAGCTGAAGCAAAACCATAATTTCAATGAATATTCAACATTGAGAACTCGTGGATCAAAAATCTTTCAAGATAGCTCCTCTAATTGAAATGATAATCCAACGCTTCTTGATGTTTGGTATTTTTCTAAATATCTGAACATTGATGAGCAAATGGTTCAATATTATGGACACCAGTTCCGAAAGCAGTTCATCAGGGTTCGGTTTCAACGGTCAGTTCAGCCTATTCGGTTCGGTTTCAAAAGCTTGGTGCTGAGCTGTTCAACTACAGGATATTGTTTCGATTTTGATCTTTATGAAGGTAAGAAAGAAGATTCATTGCCTGTCAATGGACAGGCAATGAAATGGAGCATCAGTTATCCTGAACAAAGTTGCAAAACCTAGTAATCCATCGGATCATGTATTCTTCTTTGACAATTTTTTCACAAGTTTCCATCCATTGAAATTACTAACTGAACAAAATGTGTCCGCTTCAGGGACAGTTAGGCTCAATCGTACCAACAAGTGCCCTCTCGCATCTGAACAAAGAGAAAAAGAACCGGAAAAAGCAAATAAGGGGTTTTATTGACTACAGCTATGACATTAGCCATATTATGTTTGATGTTGTATGAAAAGACAACAACGATGTCAAGATGTCAAATCACCAAGGTGTAGAGCCGACGGTAAAAGTGAAAAGATGGAACAAGCAGAAGAAGGATCAGGTCTCGTTGGAACAACCAAAGTGCATCGCTGATTACAAGTACATAATAATAATAATAGCGGTTTCAGCGTTTATTAGGCCGTAGGCCTGTCGCCGATTCTTAACATCGCAGAAGATTCACAGAATTTTGCGGTCTCGAACTCGCAACTCACTGCTACAATTAACAATTCTGCTGTGCTTAACCGCCCGGCCTCCTCGCCGATTCTGACCAGAAACTGGCGCACAGAGCTGGGATCGAACCCGCGCCTCTCTAATGCATCAATCCTGGTACTCTGAACTTTAACCACTGGGCCACATAGATGGTGTGGATAAAATGGATTGGCTCATCAGTAAATACAGGATCAAAGTTCGTGTAAAGAAATTATATTTTCCATTTTTCACAAACATTCTTGACATGCCAGTCATAAACACACCTTCTGTTTTTCATGGCAAACGGACAAATGCCCTTGCTGGAATCCAAGAGGAGAATAGTAAAGGTATGTATGCAAGTATCATCTTTGTCAGATCCTAAAAATCAAGTCACCCATCATTCAGTAATCAATCAAAGCGGCGAGTGATATGACGTTCAAAGAAGTAATTCAGGGCATGTTCTGCGGCGAACAGATGGTGGAAGACAACGAAGTGCGCTGTTTGCAAAATAAAAGTCCGAGTGGAATTGGACCAAGTACAACGTTGGGCTACACGTTGAATGCTTCTCTGGATGGCATCAGTGAAATCATGATAATCTGAAATCAGTGAAATCATGATAGTTTCATTGTTGAATTAAACTTATATGGCATTTTACAGATTAGCAAAAACTTTAACAATTGATGATATAGTTTCAAGCAAACATAATCGCTTATGCTGTCAAACATTCGTAAATAAAATGACGATGCAAAACATAGAACACTTTCTGATTCAAATTAATTCACCTGATGAGGGTCGAACAACCTGAGGGTCGAACCTGATGTGCTCCTTCATGTCTTTCGGAGACGGAACGTCGCTGATGATGTACCGATGCCGATCTGGGAACGTGCACTGAAGAGAATTATAGATAGTAAGGTGGTTGGGAATCTTATTTTTGCACTCCAGCTTCATATTTTCAATGTGCGCTGCTGGCGTCATCTTCAGTCTCTTCACGAGCAGGGAGGAAGTTGGCACATCAAAAGTCGAAGGGATGTATCATTTTCGGTTTCATTTTAGTCTTATTCGTTTTTAACATTTTGATTTTCTCCGTCGTGCTCTCAACCTCAGGGAGTTTGCTATCCACCGTTCTTCTCATGTTTCTGGATTTGTGTGAAAGCTTGTACTTCCAGTTAATCTGAAAGGTTCGAACAGTTTAGTAAAATAAAATTTCACCTAAATAAATCATTATTGAATAGTTTACGAAACTTCCACCAAAATTAATTCAACCAATGCAGTTTTAACAAGCCATTTCTATATCACTGCTGCACGATTGAAGAAATTCAAGTAAAATGTACTAAGCATCATGACAGCTGCATGTATACACACTCACTGCAGATCCAAAAGACAGACTATGTAGTCATATAGTCACTTCACAATGAAATCAAACGGTAGGCAAGCTTAGAATTAATGATGCAATACAACTCACTTCAGCATCACCGTGAGGCAGTCCATTGCCAAAGTGAGGATACATTGACAGCAGAGCCACAATGACAGGCTTGTACTGGGACTTGTGGGAGTCCTGCACTCTGGAACTAGTATGTCACTTAAGCCCCAAGGAAATGTTCACGTCACACGGTTCATATATGACTCAACACTGGATTCAGGGTCACATCCTGGCGTTCTTTAGCAAAAATGAATGGACTTCAAGGAGCTCGATTTGAATCCTCTCGACTTTTCTGTGCGGGCTATTTTGAGAGTAGGGTCTGCAGAACACCTCTTGGTTCTTTGGATAGTTTGAAGTCTAAATTGAAACAAGAATGGAACTTGATCCCTCAAGAAATGCTGCGAGTCTCCAGTGAAGCTTTCCAGCGTAGGTTGGAGGCGTCATAAAAAAGGATGGTCATATTGAATAAATATGTTTGAGAATTGTCTAGGTAGGTAGTTCTTGGCATTAGATAATTCAACTAAAAAATTAATACACCTGTTTGTTTCATTGAGAAATAAGAAAAAACATACGGTGCTATAAATATGGAGGATCCTACATAGGAGGTGAAAAAATTGCCAACTCTGGTTACACCAGAATAAAGCAGACAAAAAATTAATAAAGTGTTCTAAAATATCGCTGCGATTAGCAGAAAATTCATCATAAAACAAATTCAACCAATTATACTGTAGTTTCCTTCAGCAAAACTTTCATGGATGACATGAAGGTGTTCACAAAATTTATAACTACTAATACTACTTATTTCTTTATGAACTACTAATCCACAAAGTTACTTACGTTGTAAAATAAATCTCTGCCTTGTATAAATGCTTGACAAGAATTCTTTGATGTGCAGCCAGAAGTTTAATTACTCTCTAAAGCTTGGCGTAGAGCAGTCTGAAAGCTATGTGGTGTGGAATCTTAATTACAGTGGGCCAATGCTTTGTATTAGAACTTCCACCGGACATGCTTTCTTGCCCATAGTGAGCTTTTCATGATGGACTGATGCTTAGTAGGACCGGGTTGATAGAGTTAATACTATCATGTTCCAAATGAGTCTTGGAGGTAGAAAGATCATGAAGATGTATTTGTCTTTGAAGATCCCTGCATTGGAATGGTCTTGTAGATGCGGTGCATTGGATTGTAGAAAATCTTGATTGAATATCTTGAATACCAGACTGTTGCATTGAATCCATGAAAGTGTTGAGACCCCAGTAGTTAGGAAGCTCCTGGAATATGAGTTCATGTTAACATTCATATGAGTATATAAAATATTCATGTTAATGCAATTTTTTGGTAGAAAATTAAGCAGGTAAACATTTTTATCTCATTTTTGTAAGCCAGACATGTTCTTTCAGGCACACATGAGAAGCCACCTCATGAATAAACCCCATTTGACATTATTTGATAAGTCTTGCAGGGCACAGTCTACATTGCAAAACACATTACTTTGCCAGAGCTGGGCAGCGCTACTTGGAAATGTAGCGGCGCTACCGCTACCGCTACACCCACTAGATTGTAACGGGCGCTACCGCTACCGCTACAGTGGCTTGTAGCGCGCTACATTAGCCGCTACAATGGCCAAAATTATTGGAAATCTCTAAATATTTATTGTTCTGCTATTGGGATTTTCTCATTAGCATTTAATGATAATATAACATTTTTAAAACATATCAATGCAACTTTATTGCAATTAACCTAACCGAACTAGTATTGGTTACCCCAGGGTTAGATACAGTAAATAAAAGTTACAGCTATTTTTATGTTTTACCTTCCCTACATGGATGTGAACTTTAATCTACCAATCTAAGAAATTATCCACATATACATATAAAAATCAGTCTTTTTCTGTATATGTATGTGGATTATTTTTGAGATTGGTAGATTAAAGTAGGGAAGGTGAAACATAAAAATAACTGTGTAAAAATAACTGTAAGCAAACTGAAAGATGAAAAACCTGTAAGTGGTAACTGGTAACAACTTAACATTATAAAAAATTTTCAACAATATGTACAAAGATTTATTTGAATTAAATCTGTATATATAGATCATTACTCTCGTTAATTACAAAGTGTTTGCACTCATTTTAAAGCTACAAACGAGACGCGTTCAACAAAGCTACTACCATAGATGTACATGCAATATTTTTTTGTCTAAAAATTTAAAAGCAAAGAATAGTCCACAAAAATTCATATCTTTATAGAAAACGTTTCGGAGTCCAGCTCCTTCGTCAGTTCGTAGAATCTAGATTCTACGAATCTAGATTAGAGACTCTAGATTAAAGAATCTAGATTAGAGAGACTCTTCTACAGATTCTACGATTCTAGATTCTACGAACTGACGATGGAGCTGGACTCCGAAACGTTTTCTATAAAGATATGAATTTTTGTGGACTATTCTTTGCATTTAAATTTTTACTAGATTCTACGAACTGACGATGGAGCTGGACTCCGAAACGTTTTCTATAAAGATATGAATTTTTGTGGGCTATTCTTTGCTTTTAAATTTTTAGTTCGAAACTTTTTGGGCATATTCTTCTGTTTTCAATGAATATTTTATATATATATTTATATATAAAAAGTCCCATTTATAGCCTATTATTCACGTTAAATTGAACATAAATACATCTAAAGACGCGTGCTGGCACCTTGAATGCAAATAATTGGCAATGGAAAAGCTTGGGCTACAATATCGAAACTTTTTGGGCATATTCTTCTGTTTTCAATGAATTTTACTTTATTTGGCTCCCCTGAACAATTTAAAAATCCAAAAAAACGCCATCTTAAAAAAATTATAACTCCAATAGTTTTCAAGATACGGCAATGAGAGACATACCATTCGATTTGTAAAAACAATACCTAGCAACTCTAGAAGCCTTTTTTTAATATGTGCATGGTTTGAATTATATATGGGATTGGGAGGAAGGTGGGGGGTAAAAATGTGAAAAGATGGGAAGAACGCGAAAAAAAACGACGAGGAAAATAAAAAATCGGGGCTCTACAGTCGCTAGATATTGTTGTTACAAATCGAATGATATGTGTCTCGACATTATAGCATGTGATTTGCAAAGGATATAAAGTCTTTTAGAGTACCCCTTATATGCCGTTTTCTATTAATTCCGCGTTTTCTTTCATTTTTTTGATTTACATGAACAAAAAGGTCTTAGATTTCTGTTTTACATATGTGTACCAAGTTTCAAAACGATCCGTCTGTAAACAAAAAAGTTTTGTTGGAGGGTAGCCGGTCCCCTTAAATAAAATCTAAAGGCTTTATCTATAAATGTAGCGGTAGCGCTGTAGCGGCAAAACCTCGTATCGCTACTTGAATATGTAGCGGGCGCTACCGCTACATTGCCTTAAATGTAGAGCCGCTACCGCTACCGCTACTGAAAATGTAGCGGCCGCTACATGTAACGCGCTACTACCCACCTCTGGTCTTTGCAAAACTAAGTCTAGATTGCAAAACACATGTTAAATGAGCCAATAGCAAATATATATCTAGCAAAAATAATTCCAATACTGAATTATCATAGTCATCCCCCAAATTTCATGATTGCATCTTTCACATAACAGCCTCTCGCAACAATAGATGACACTGGAAGAATTTTCAAATTTTTCAGGCAATTTAAATTAAATATAAATATGATAGTGGTCATTATTAACTCACGCATTTCCATCAAATTCTTCTCTGTCCTCCAATTTGATGATTCCTTTATCAGGGGCTTCTTCCAAGTCATCAATGATGATGTATGCATTGAATTCTTCATCAAAAACCATTACCAAAAAAGTTTCCAGAACAGGAAATTTTTCCGTGCGCTTGTGTTTTGAAACATTCATAATTTCACTTTTTTCTTCAAGTCTTCAAAAGATATTTATATGCTGATATGTTTATATTTACCTTTGCAAGTATGCATGTTAGAGGTGGTTCAAAAGCTATGTCACAGAGTAAATGGCCTAATAATAAAGAATTTAGTGAACTGGAAAGTTGGGATAGGGACATGTGATTCTTGGATGAGACTCATTTCTCCTTTTGTATTTGCATTCTGAAATAACTCATTGACGCTGAATCTTGAAGATGTACTTGACTATAGAAGTGAGATAATTTTCATAATTTTTGTATACTGCCTGAAAGACTCTTCTTCATTGATAGAATTAAAATCTTCTGGGTAATTTATATCTGCAGAGCTCGTCCGAGAGAGTTTACAAGATCCATTGCCAATATATTGTCTTTTCTTCCTATAAAACTCTGGATGAGCTCTAGCAATATGCTTTCTTTCTAAGGGAATTGACCTTTGAATACTGGTTGAAACCTCCATTCATTGGACAATTTAGCAAAAAATATTGTTTATTTTCATGATCCTTGCAGTAATGATAAAGTAAGTATGAGTGAAATTTAGAAGAAAAACTACATTAGGTACAGCAAGAATGGTTCATTGTCTCAAAAAAGTGAGTGCTGAGTACCATTGTGGCAAAGCAGAGAGTCAGAGACTCATTTAGAATTTTCCTCCAGTTCAATTTTGAGACCCATAAGAAGACCAGCAAAGTATCATGGATACCAGCAGTATCATCCATAAGATTTTGGTGTAAATCTTGAGTAAATGAATAAATTAAAAATGAACTGATTCTAAAAAATCTATGGTTTGTCACTATGCTGAGTAGGTCTGTGGGGATAGATTTATACACATATAGAATATATAATGTTGATTTATTCACATATTGTGATTAGTATTAGATGGCAGAATTTAATTGTTTATACACGTGCGATTGATGACCAGAGAACTAGTTGATTTAAATTATCAGGGAATGGAACTTTTCTTCAGATGACGGTAGATCAAACAGGCAAATTTCAGGAAGTAGTCTTTCTTTATTAACGACGTTTCGAATGCAACAAACATTCATTTTCAAGTTAGAAGATTGTAGACTTCTTCATTATTTGGATTACATTCGGGTGATTGCAGTAACAACTACGACATTGGACAGCCGTTTCTCCTACCACCAGAGACAAGCTCACAAGCAGACCAGGTCTCAAAGTATTAAAATCAAGCAGCAGCATCTCAAGATCGTCGATGAATTCGATAGGCTCCGTGACACCCTTGGCAACAAAATCATACCCCGGACTTTACCGAACTTCTGCTCCTGCAAAAAAGCGAGAGTTCTCCAAGAGGCCGGTGTATTCTATAAATTTTACTTCAAAGAAGGTTGTAGACTTCTTAACGTTATGGATTACATTAGGTTTATTGGAGTAACAACTGCGACATTGAACTGCCGTTTCTCCTACCACCAGCGACAAGCTCACAACCATAGCAGGTCTCAAAGCATTATCAACAAGCAAGTTCGTCTCAAAATCGTCGATGAATTCAACAGGCTTCGTGACACCGTTGACAACAACGTCAAATTCCAAACCAAGAGCAACAAAGGCCCCTGCAAAAATGCGGGAGTTATCCGAAAGGCCGGTGTAGTCTATAAATTTTGCTTCAAAGAAGGTTGTAGACTTCTTCATGTTTTGGACAACATCGGACAAATTGGACAAACAATCAAGACACCGAGCCGCTGTCTCGTTAGCTACCTTCAAACTGGAGGGCAGGTGAACCACGCGAGACAAGCTTACAACCAGACCGTCACTCGCTTTGTGCTGAAGGTACTCACCAGCATCGTGATCAAGCAGTGGCCCGACAACAACCGACCGACGATAGCTGAACCCCTCCTCATCTCTACGGATTGGACTCCAGCTATCTATTTTCTGACTACCGGATTTGTCTGAACTCTGAGTTTTCAGAATAATTTTTGGTCCAAAAATTTTACTGTGTATCCTATTTACTTATATTATGTACTTATTTCCACCAAAATGTTAATATTTAATGCCTCTTCTAACTTGAAAATGAATGTTTGTTGCATTCGAAACGTCGTTAATAAAGAAAGATTACTTCCTGAAATTTGCCTTTTGATCTACCGTCATCTGAAGAAAAGTTCCATTCCCTGATAATATAAATCAACTAGTTCTCTGGTCATCAATCGCACGTGTATAAACAATATTGTGATTACTGTATTGCTGCTCACCAGCCAAAAAATAATCAACAGTCAGCCTGCCAGTAGCCTCTGCTGGCAGGCTGGTATTGAGTATTAACCAGGTGATAGTGATACAAGGTGAAGATCTAACGTATAAGAATTAAGAATAGAGGTTGTGGTTCATATATTCATAATTTAATTATTCCGAGTATTCAGCCAATTATTCCTTCATTCATTTATCCTTTAATAAAATATAAAGCAGCAGAGAAATCACACATAAGGGAGACAAATTTTCCATTGCAAATCAATTAAATCACATGAACAACACTCAACACTTGATGAAGTCACCTACAGTCCTATATACCGTGCACATAATCTAAACTCCTATTTCCTTACCATAATTAAGGTAAATGATTCAAAGTTCAATTTCATCCACAATAATCAAAACCACCTCTTCTTTGTCATTTCTACCTTGAATTAAGAAAAATATGAACCATACATCAAATTAGCAGAGGGTCAGACACACAACTCACACAGATAAAGGAGTCTAGGGTAGATTATACTAGATTACCAGCTCACAGAACTGACAGAAGTCACATCAAGATTCAATAACCAATCTAATGAATCCATCACTTAAAAAATTGTTTACTCGTCTATCATGCAGTTATAGTATGACTACAGGTAATAGAACGTATTACGGTGCCTAATCAGCGCGGTCCATGCTCTGAGTTAGACTCAATGCATGCACTGCAGGTTAAACGATGCAAATTCCTGTTGTGGGCGAATACAGTAAAAATTACAAATACAGTACGTCCACGGTCCATGAACACGTAAATTACAAATAAAAGATTTGGGGCTACTTTTACACACAACACGATAGTAAATGATGATAAAACTTGATAAATTATTGATATGCTTGCCAACTTTGCGCATAAAAAAGGTTAAGAAATCGATAGTTCCTCTTTGTTTTTTTAAAGCCAGCCGCTGCAGGCGCGGGAAAACTCACTCCAATGATGAAAACATTGAAGCTTAATTGTGAGAGTTGTTCGTACGTGTGATAAATCATATAAGCATGATAATTTAACTTCATGCTTTTTTCAGGAATATTTCAGCTATTAACAAAATTTTTTGCCTATTAAATTTAAACTTTCAGGAAAATTCGCCGTTTTTCCATGGTTGAACTAATATAAAGTTGACCCACGGCGATGACGAATTTTCGCCGTTCTGCGCATCTCTAGAGTGACGTCACTGTGGGCACAGAATGTAAATAGTGTAGATCAACACATTGTTTTTATAACATAACACAACATAACATAACATAATGATGTCGGCGCTGAAATGTAGGCCTGATGTGGCCTGTCGCCGATTCTTTTCCTTTTCGTGCCTTGTTCATAGATCTAAACTCGTATCATTTGATCGGATCTTTTCATGACTGGCGATAGTTTGAAGTAGCTACTAGACTTCCACGGGTTCGATAAGGAGCTAGGCATTTCAAATCTGAACATATATTTTTCCATAGCTTTATCTAGTCTGTTCTTGAACGCGTTCATACTTGGAGCTCCATCGTAGCCTCTTGCAAGATATAACATCAATCGATGTGTTGAGTACCTTGCTGCAACAGTCTACAACAAAGGCCGAGTCATCCATCACTCGGTCCTTCGCATCAGATGCGTTACTTTCAGGAATCCCTTTATGTCATCTTTGAAAGCATTAAAAAAATTGACTTCATTGAATTGAATTCATCAAATGGCCCAAGAAAATTTATTTACTACATGCAACTAGTCTTATTTTAAACAAAACTAGTGTTACAAATCAAGGTGAAAAGCCAAGGTGAAGTCACAAGAGCCAAGGTGACGTCACAGTTGGAATAACAGATGACATCCGCAAGACTATCAAATTTCGGGTGCAAAAAAAAATTCTAATAGAAAATAAAGACTAAAATGTGTTGATGTATGAGCCTACTGCCTCCAAAAAATAGGAAAATTTCCTCTAATTTCACGTTAAAATTTTGGCGACGTCTGGGCATATCAGTTATTAGGGACTGAAACTTAACTTATGAGACACATCTTCAGAGATACAAAAACTTCAATTCAACGTTAAGGCCTCCATATATGTACAATATTTCTGATTCCATTCTATCAGCATTTTAATTTTTGGTACTAAAGTCATTCCACGAATATCGGTTCTGTGGACGAGGAGTAAAATCTCACTTACACTTATATTTTCACCAAGGTTTTTCACAACCCATCTCAATATATCCATGTGATAGCAAAAGGGAAGGTGGTGAAAGATACGATGTCGCTGCAATTTTTGTATGGCTAAAAAGTCATAGTTTGTCCAAAATAATTCATGCATGCTGGGGTCACCTACAAAGGTATTTTTGTGTCTCTCACACCAAGTTGAAGAAATTTGACTATCATGACTATATTAAAAAAATAAATTAAACAGCAAGCCTTACACCGACCAGTGAAGGCACTGAGTCAGGCTGGTAGAGGTCGCCATCAGGACTAGTAAGCTGGAGCGTCCATAGTGTTGGAGGGCTTGTGTATCTAACATTTGGAACAGTCCGAGCCTAGAGACATGAACATATTTGTTGAATAATTGTTCTCGTTTTGTATTTAAAAATGATTTTATTATAAACAAATAGTACCTGATTATCCTAACAGCAAATAAGTGATCACTTGAGATATTTAAAATCATTTAAATATCTTTTATTACTATTAGAATTATATCAAATTTTTGGTGTATAAATTCTTATATCAGGGCAAATGTTGTAAAAATGAGACAAACAATATAAAAATCTCTAACAGAAAACTTTCTGATTTTCATCACAGACCGCTTTATAATGCATCATTTTCCAGTACTGTTGCCACATTTCCATGTCATTAAACGAGGCTGAGGCCCTCACACAACAACGAAATTTAAACTTCGTAGTTTAGGGACCGTTGGCTAACCAATTTGTGATCCGAAAAACGATTTGGGGGATAAAGGGCAGCGCATCAAGTCTACTAACGGTGTTTTGGAAAAATGCAGCGCATATTGCATGAGGGAGACTGGGGGACACCGTGCAGCGTGTACATTATGCAGAGCTCGGGGATACAGTGCGGCGTGTACATTATGCAGAGCTGGGGACACAGTGCAGCGTGTACATTATGCAGAGCTTGGGGACACAGTGCAGCGTGTACATTATGCAGAGCTTGGGGACACAGTGCAGCGTGTACATTATGCAGAGCTTGGGGACACAGTGCAGCGTGTACATTATGCAGAGCTTGGGGACACAGTGCAGCGTGTACA
>NW_025932956.1:84586-150614 GCF_000764305.2 Hyalella azteca
CGCAAACACTTAGCAAAACGTAAATCCGTACACTTCATCCCAGTGAAACTGTCGACCGGCGGTAGAGAACACGGACCAATATCTGCCATACTTAGCGAGAAACCCGCTATGGGCCCGTGACCCGCAGTGGGCTCACTGCCCCATGTTACCCTATATTTCAGTGGCCTATCGTGCAAGCTAGTAGTAATACCATAGAAATATCGGCGTTGGAGAAAAGCCCGTTATATTGGCCTGTCGCCTTATATTTAAAGGAGAAAATTTTATAATTAAATCAAGTAAACAATTATGGAAGTAATTACATATACTTTAAACGTAATATTTGCAGTACAAAAATAATTTAATTACTTTTTAGATGGATTAATTAATAAATGTGTAAGAAATAAATAAATATACTGCATGCACTGCATCAATTCTATTCTTTCGAAGAAAACCTGCACCTACACGTACCGGCAAGAAAGCGTGTGGCCCCAGCGTGAAGAGTCCGTAGCAAGAAAAGGACGGTAACAAATCGATGATCTCCAGGGCCTTGGTGAGCTGCACAAAGTGTCAGACTAACTTTAACTTTTATTTATAAAAGCTACCGCACCATACAAAGCGTTATGTCTCACGAACATCTGAAAAATTTGATGAACTATTTAGCCAATGTAATTTTTTTTTATTTTTTTTATAAAGGCCTCCAACACTCACCATTCCAACAAAAAAAGAATTGATTTTATTAATTAAAAACAGGAAATGGTTTCATGTCAATGATCAGGGCCCCGACCTTAATTAACGCCTCTGATGGTGGCCGACACCGATTCCGAGGGTCACTGAGCTGTGGCGCGAGCGAGGAGCGGGCCCACGTCGAACCTTTCTCTGACTGCTGTAAGGATGCTAGCTGCATTGCCTCTCTGCACAGCCAAACCCAACCTTTGCTCCAACCATAGAGTCTCTCTACGTTCGCCGGACAATTCCGTAATGCGACGGCCAATCTGTGATATTAAAGGACCAGTCGTTTCACCATATGTGCCCGTCGTTTCTTATGCGACTGGCTCGAAACGATACCGAGCTGCCAACGCCGCGTATTTACGTCTCTTGCTATCCTCGGCCGCACGAGCCGCGAACCCAGCAGAAATAGCCGAATTATAGACGTGCGACTCAGCAAAAGTGTCGACGCAGGTTGCATCCCAGCACAAACACCTCCCATTAGAAAATGAGAAAACCGTTAAGCCATCTGGTCTCTTACCATCCCCTCTGTCCACTCCAACGGGTTCAAGGCATGAAGGAACGCCAGCGCTCTGAAGAGCCCTCCTGATCACATCGTTCAGAGCCGAGTGTCTTGGATGTCGCCCAGCGCTGTACTTACAAGAAAGGCCATGCAGCCCTCGTGCATCCATCCGCTTTCCGCACCGACAAGTGTGGGGTTCGCATACATTTGCGCCAACTCGAAGAGCAATTGAGACGCGGAAGGAGTCAGGATCTAGAAGTGTTCCAAGAGCATCCGAAGGAATAGCGTGAAGCCACAAGCCACTCTCTCTCTCTCTTCGCCGCCGCAAGTAGACGAACCCTGGATATCTGGTCCGCCGCCTCCAAAAGCCGCGCTGCGGAGGCCGCGGCCACAGGCCCATCCCAAGTCCTCTGCCGGCCCAAACTCGTGTCCTCGGGCAAAGCAATACCTGCGTTCCCATTGCGCCACTCATCCACCGCCATCTGCAAACTGTCGTCCTCGGCCAGTCGTACATTATGTAAAACAGCATCAACTAGGCCACGGACGGAGTGGAGTGACGAAATGAACGCAGGGAGCGCGATGTTCTTTGACATACGGATACCCAGACCCCCCAGCCGGACCGGTAACACGGAAAGTGTTACCGGAAAGTGGAATCGGAAAGTGGAAAGTGGAATCGTGCTCTGGATTTAAAACAGCAATTAATTTAAAACGGGAGTAAAACGAACCAATTTCCTTCAAGTTTCAATGTTAAAACTCAATATTTTTCTAAGGAAAAAGCGTTTGCACTTCGCATTATTTTCGGTTGTTAATTAAAACAAGCAATCAAGCACTTGGAATATTTTACATTTAAGACTGCATTAGAATAAAAAACTTTATTCGCGTTCTAAAGAATTGGAAGGAAATAAAAAAACTGCAAGGAAATTCATCTAACACATTTAAACTTGTCGCATGTGAAAATTTGTTGGCCTAACTTCCAATTTTGCTGACTGATTTACCCTCCGTTCAATTATGTGTTGTGCTGCCCGAACTTGACGTACCTGCTCATGTATAAATCACAATTTACCTACTACGCATTACCTATAAATCATTAGATTGTTTCTTTCAAAACTTAACAAGTAATGTGATAAAACATATAATATGAACATTTGTGTCAATGTGGAAAAAATTAAAATTAGCAAGAATAGATTATTTCATTACGATTAGTATATGAGATACAGTAAATCCTAATTAACACGGTGCACAATGCAAATCATATCGGTGTTCACAAATCTTGTGTTACGCACACTGGTATTGGAGTTACTATGCGAATTCATTAAGTACTTATTTACCATAAGATAAAGGCGTTTTCAACAAGACCCCTAACAAAATTCGAGGACCGCCTAGGTCCTCGAATAGTTATAGCACTCGGCCCAAAGTTATTCCGGGTTTGCTTGGCCACTCAATCGAAATCAGTTTCTGATCAGAATATCCTGTCCGAGTATAAAATCGCCTAAGAGTATGGGAAGAGTGGACCGAGCAGAGCCCTCGGTCCACTGACGAAGCGGTACCTAGCTAGCAAACTACCCAGAGGCTGCCCTTCTAACCCTGAGACGAAGCGGACATAGAGAAGCTGATTGACTTACGTCCTCCTCGAGTCCTAGGCGGCCCTAATGCCTCTACATTAATGACTCCTTGCTTACACCTCTAAATTTGTTAGGGACGCACCTATCCTAAGAAAATTTAGAGGAGTGAGCGACTCTACATAAGGGTCGCCTAGGACTCGGGCCGCACGTAAATTAGCTTCTATATGTCCGCTTCGGCTCAGGGTTCGCAGGGGCAGTATGCTAGCTCGGTATGATTCGGCTCGGCCAACTCTTGTCATACATCCCCAGGTGAATATAAAGTCGGATGGGTAATTCTGACCAGAAACTGATTTCGACCGGGTGGCCAAGCAGACCCAGAATAACTTTGCGCCGAGTGTAGTGACTATTCAGCCAAAGCCTAGGCAGTCCCCGAATTTTGTTAGGGAATGGGCGAAAAAATTACAAGCTCAAATTTACTGGTTCAGTTTTTTTAGAAAATACTCACCGCAGAATTGAGTAGTGCCGGTGACGACAAATTTATAGAAATTCTGACAATGCTGGCCAAAATGAAAGGCCACGAACCCAATAAGTTCTTTCCGCTTGCAATATTTGCCGAGGAGTACAAAATCTCCACCATGTCAAAGACGACCATAGTTGCTAAAGGCAATCGAAAACAATACAGTAAATTATTTGAGGCTCGTTCCGCAAGTTCCTATCCGATTCTCATTGAGCTCGTTTGCGAATCATTCAGTTGTATGTTTTTCATACCCCCGCAGTCGAGTTTTCAAGTGATGCAGGGATTTATATTTTATTATCCTTGCACTCCTTGTTTTCGTCGTAGAAAAGAAAACTGCACAATTTCCTTTGTGATAAAATTCTACGGAATTTGGAGTGCTATGTTGAAGTAAATAACGCATAGAGGATAAAGAAAAGCCCGATTGATCACATTAGGATACAGGCTCCATTAGCCACGTTGTGCAGGCCTGTTCATTATAGGATAGGCAATGCAAATGCAGGTCAGAGATTGAATAATAATGATCAGATATAAACCTGCGTTAGTCATAGTTAGGGTTTGTTGAGGGCTTTTAATTTTCGGGATACGATTTGAGATTTTTTTCCAAATTTCGGCGTTTAAATATCAAATGCATGATGATTAACACGTGGCCCAAGCGGTAAATAAGAGTTACGAGTAAGGAAATCAGGTTTTGGATGGAACATAACTTCGTACCGGTGAAAGTTTCTAATATACTCGTGAGGCTGACGCAGCAACATATGCTTATTCCCACGACTGACGCCCGATGCACAAAAAGAGAAAATTGCAACTTCACATCAGTTGGTTTCCCAGGTGAAGTTGTGAAGCGATAAGGCAGGCACATATTGGCTCTCAGGAAATGGAGCTGTAGCATGAAGAATGACTTCAATGTTATCATCGCCTCGTCAAACGAATGGTGGAATCTGGAAAAAATAAATAAAAATACCAATAATATTTATGCAATAAACAATATTTTTTAAGGTTAATTATTATTTTATTTATTTTAATGTATCACATGAGATCTTTTGACTGAAATGTACACCAGTCACACAGGAGCAATGATAGTTCAGAGACTGACATCTGATGAATAACTTTGGTAATTTTTACTACGGAGAGAAGACAACCTCACCTGCTCCTACGAAAACCTTCAGTGAACAATGACCCCTATCACTAATGGGCTTATTCATCTTATTTTATCACTAATAGACTTAGACGCAATAATATTGTCTCTCCGATCATACAATGTTTTGAAATGACCAAACTCATTAATTCACATCACCGTTAGTATATTTTGACTGGTAAACAGATCGACCGCCCGCAATCATTCGTATTGTTTGTTGCATTCTGCATATTCGCAGGTGCAAAGTGAAGAGCATATCGAGCAATTCTGTTGATAATGATAATGCTTATAGCGCCACTGTTCAACAGTTATTATTCATATAACTGTTCCTCCCTAGAATTAGGATTAACTTGTTCGATCAAGATTTATTATTGAACATTTGTTTCACTTCTTTTCATCTTTCTATTGCTAGAATTTTGTGGTGCTGTAATTACACTAATTTGGCCGCAATGTCAGGTTGAACCGTGCCATCATCAAATTAGTCTTGGCTGAAGTAGATCTGTGTTTTAGGCTTCAATCATTATGAATCATTGTATGTATTTCGTTTGCTTCTCATTACAGTTAAATATTGGACTATTGAACTATATTGAACTCAGACAACGCACTTGCCTATACTGAAACAAAAAAGTTATTTTGAACATTTACTTGCAAGTTGAAGTAATTACTGTTCGGGTATGAAAAGTTGAGACTAGTTTGCTTAAAGTTTGGTTGGAATTTAATTATATTTACACGTTTTCAAATTCAGTGGCCATTCATTGGTAAGCATGTTGAGAGATCGTCACGAAAAATTGAGATCTGAGTTATCACTTTCGACAGGAAATATGCTTTGCTAGTGCAACCAAGATCATGAACTACTCACTACCTTAGAAACAACAATAATGCTTCATGATGGTTTAAACAGATCAAAGTACTCGTAATACGTCATCGATATTTCATTCCCCAGTTACTGTGCAGCATTCAGTTGGCAACACCTTCAGTTAGCACCGTGGGCACTAATATCTTCATCGATAATGCACCATATATCAACCGAGTTAGCAATTCATCAGGACGCGAAAACAAGCCATTAAGTCTCACGTCTATCTGACATCAAGGGCCGTATGTTATCAGAATATCGATTAGTAGATGAAACCTCTTAATTTATTGTACCTACGCCGAAAAGTTACTTGTTGCGTGAGTGCAGCAGTTTTTGGCATCAACAAAGCTTTCCTGCACAAGACTTATCTGAAATGGTATTACTAAATCCATGTGACCGAAAAAACAGTTAGAGCCTCGTTAACATGCCTCTGTTTATATTTTGAATCCGGTGCCTGTGAGCTTAAATGTTATAGGATTTCAGAAGTTTTAACAGTAATAAAGGATAGACGCTTTAACTCCGAGGTTTTACTGATAAATCTACTTCTAGATAGCAAAATACTTTTTATGATAAATATGACATAATGAAGAACAACAGTAAAATTATCAACATTGAAAAATCTGGAGGGCAGGTTATTTCGAATTGTATTAAAGGTTTTGAGTGTCATGTTGTTTAGAATGGGAGAAATGGATAAACTTAATATGTATTATTGTGATTTTGGGAGTTTCCCTCACTGAAACACAGCTGCTGAATGATAGAAGCATGGATCATAAGGTATGCTCGTTTTCTATTGTGTTTTTTTTTAATGACAAGTAATCGTTTATTCATTAAGTTTCGCTCTGAATTGTGTTTCTTAATTACTTTAGTGCGTGTAAAAATATTTCGCCAAATAAGAAAAAAAAAACAATACTATTCCAATCTTTATTTGGAAAACTATATATACCAACTGTTTTGTTGGTATACAACAAAACAGATAGGGCAACGTGGGGCAGCGCGCCCCCCACTTTTTTTAACTAAAATTTTGATGAAGTTTCAATTGATACGAGGTGGTTCTTTGTTTTGTTTAAAGGTACAAATAATGAGGAATGTATGATGTGAATTAGATGCCTATAGAGTTATTCAATTTTTCATGAAACACTATTTTTTAAAAAGTGTCAAATGGGCCCATTGCCCCACCCCTGGGGCAATGGGCCCATGGGCTTGGGGCAAGGCGCCCACCCTTGGTCCCTTTACCACAATTGCATATTTTTCGTTAAAAATGATAAAACAACACTTTACAGTTAAAAATAAGAAAAATGCAATAAAAAATATGACATTCATTCATTTATTAACAACTCAAAAAATCATATCCATAACTTGAAAAAATATACTCTTGGCTTAAAAAATCTATCACTGACGTGAAGAAAAATATTTCATTGACATAACAATATATATCCTTGACTTGAAAAAGATATCCTTGCGATAAAAAATTCGTCCCTGACATGAAAAAATGTATCCTTGACTAGAAAAAATATTGACAAGTAATCGTTTATTCATTAAGTTTCGCTCTGAATTGTGTTTCTTAATTACTTTAGTGCGTGTAAAAATATTTCGCCAAATAAGAAAAAAACAATACTATTCCAATATTTATTTGGAAAACCTAATTTTAAGCTGTAGTAATTAACTAAACAGGTAGGTGGGCAGAGGTATGCTGGATCGAACTTCTGCCGATATGAGCGCGACGACCTCTTGCAGTTGACTTGGTAGAACAATCTATTATAATGTACGTATTTCCTTCTCATTTCCTCGCTCCCTACATGTACGCGCATTTTTTGCTTATTTGGAAAGAAATTGTTAATGGCTTCATCTGGTCTAGCGATAAAATTATTGCTGGATGCTACTGAAATCTTTTTATTCTGTTTCAACTGCAGCCTTTAATTGTGTCGCCGATCTCCCGAAAACTTCGTTCCCTAATTTTATCATGCAATTTTTTAGTGAAGAGATGCATAGCGAAATATTTATCAAAATTGTTTAAAAGATGTGATTTGAATCAATTAAAATTACAAGTTGCCCATTACTTGAAGTTGTGTTGCTGCAATATGCAATCTTATTTGTATAATACTTCTGTACATTTTTATAGGATGTTTTGAAGTAAGCTTCTATTGGGCAAAATATTTCTTATTGTTATCAACAACAGGAAATTACTGGAGCTGGACTAATTACCCACTCGTGACGGCTCCAATTCAAGCTCTTACACCGACCCTTTTCAACCCCTTAATAAGCGGTCGTGCCCGCTGCTTATACTTGATGTACTGCTTATACCTATATGTCCTGGTTGCTCCTGCTCAGTGCCGTCCTCTGCGCCGGGTCGGCTCCAACACTGCTCCTAATTTTGACAAAAACGCTAGTCAAACGCTAACTTATTTAGCCGCCTGCAAGAATTTTTTTATATTGAGTAAGTTGCTATCGATTCAACTGCAAAGTTTTTGGTCTGACTCCGAGTACTGACTGTGGCGCATGTCCGGAGTGGGATTACAGATGGGTAAGAAATGAATAGATATTCATATCGTATTGGAACTGTAGATCTGCAACTTGTCGTTCTATGTATAACTTGACCATTATTTTTAATCATTGAGAAAATTGACCCAACTGGATATATGTGAAGTATTTGAACCATAATTCCTCGAATTTCAGGCTGATTGAAATTTTACCACTAACGAAACTATGGAATTTATTGTTCCATACATAATTTGTTATACTTTTTATAAATGAATTAATGATGAATCATGATGCAATTCTGATAGATTATTGAATGAGATTCTATTTTACTAGATGCACTGGGTTTGAAATTTCACCACAACATGTGATTTCCTTGGAAACCCTATTCACTGTCTTCTCGCTGATCGAGTGATCGAGAGCTCTTCTGTTGCCATTTCAACGGCTCAGAAGCTATCGTGGGTCAGAGTAGAGATAGTTTGAATGACTGACCGCGTTCTTCATTAATACGACGAATTCACCTAAATACTGTGCAATATTTTTTAATACTAACACAAATGCTTAGATTCGTGTCATTATTGTTGTTTGTATAATTTTAGTGATTTTTCGCAGCTGTACACTACCCGATAGATTTTTTATTCTCTCACGGGAAATTTACGATGCTTAGTTTTATTCTCAAATAAATTAGAAACTGTCTCGTAATCATCAGAGTTTATAGTGGTAATTAAAATAAAAACTCATTTATTATCTTAGCTTAACTTAATTTTGCAAATGCTTTGTGGCAAGTCTATTGCAATTGAATGTCGTATTTATTAGAACCAAGTCCAATGCAATGAAATGGCCGAATTTAATGCATGATGTTTCAATATTGAAGTATACTCTATATGCTGCACTGACGTATGTTAATACAAGTAAAATGAATTTTTTTTTCGGCTGCATGAACTACTCGTTTCTATGCGATAATTAACTTAGAACATTGATGTAATGTGATCACACTCTAAAGCTCCTATATGATTATTTCGCAAAAATATATACGCATTATTATATTACGCATGTTCAATGTTATACTACTGTACTGTACTACTACTGTAATTTAATGTAATGTAATGTACTACTACTGTAATTTAATGTAATGTAATGTACAACACTGTAATCATGTCATGAAGAAATGGAGCAGACGTTCGTCTAAGACCACTGCTAATATGGCATAGATTTGGTGCCCGCAAGCCGCCTCACAGAGAGCGCCGCATAGGTACCGTTCCGGTGCCGCTACAGTCGCGACACAGCGCGGCTGTGACGACGATACAACGTCTTCCGTAACGGCTTCAAATTGGTCTTTCCGTCACTGCCGTTACGCTACTGACGCACAGTCAACTAAAACTGTGCCATTTAATGCGCGACGATAAGGCTTATGTTTAAAACATAAATGGGTTGTGAGTCTGTTTACATTGAGAACTATAATTGCTGCGATGTGTCAGGGAGAGTTCTAATTGAGATCTCTGGCAGCGGATAAAAATGATCAGCATGAACGTGGGTTTGATGACAGGCATCGTGTCATTGTGGTAATATATTTCAGTTACCGAAAGATTAAATCTATGCCCAGACAGACAAGACAACAGCTGAGCAGCTTCAAGTCGCTCTATCCTTCATGTCTTGAAAACTGACGAGGGCGAACGTGATGCAGGTGCTCAGCAGCTGCACGGCAGGAATAGTATTAAACGTGCGTATATTTAAAATATTACTAATTGCACAAATTGAATAAGTAATTATTTTCTATAGTATTGATGAAAAGTGACTTATTGTTTGTGTAGATATTTTACCACTGTGCTGATTTATTATCTGAATCTAGGTGTGTGTCACGGAGCTTACATAGAGACCGATTGCTTCCAATGAACCAATGCCGATATAAATTTATGGCTGGAAACAGAAAGTTCGATCAGTATTTGTACAAGTCAAGAGAAATTTCCATGTTTCGGAGCAAAATTCATGTTCTTTGTCCAATGCAGAAGGTATTTCAGTTCATGTCCGCAGAGAAAACTAATAACAACATTTTCATTTCTTAATTTATAGTAAATTTTGTCATGAGTGTCATCCAGCTCCTAATATTAAAACTAGAATGCTTCATATTTGTCAACTATTTAAATATTATTTAGAAAATTTCCTATTTTTACATCACTTTTCTTTAACTTCACTTCTTGTTGTTTGTCTGTCAGCAACAAATCTTATAATCGATATGACACACTTCTACCTCTCCATTCGATCTGAAATTTTGCACACTAGTGTAAAGTTGGAGACAATGCATGAATCAATTGAAGGAATGAATAATTTTGATTATTTAGAAAATTATATTTTAAATATTAAAAATTTAAAAAAAATAATTGTGTTTGTTACATATCTTATAATCGATATTTAACTCTGACCTGAACCTGTCCAATCGAACTGAAATTTTGCACACTTGCGTAAAGTCGAAGACTTTTAAAATTGGAGACCCTTCTTGAATTAATTTTAACGGAATAAATAATTTTGAAAAATTACATTTTTTTCAATTAGAACAATGTAAAAATTCATTTTTTTCATATTGATAATAAAATTCGAAATTCATTGTACATGCATGTGTAACATCGGAGACACTGGATTCTTTAGAAGAGTTGTCTTTAAAAAGTAATTTTTAAGCGCATAGAATTACTTATACTTTAAGGATAATTTTTTAATTCTTTAAAAATTATTATTTTTCTTACCAGTATACAAGATATTTGAAAGTCAATATGAAAACAATCAAGTTTTTAAAGAAACAACAATAATTGAATGAGAATCAGAGTAAATGTATTAGATTTTCAATAATATATGTATCTTGTTGGCAAGAATCTCTGGGGCAACTAACTTACTAAACAGTTATTCTACGTATGTCATATATACATTTACTTCTATTATAATACCATACGTTCAAAAATTATGTAATAGATGATATAAAAAGCCACCTCCAAAACTCCTTCTTGATTCATTGAAAATCTGCAAGCAGACTTACCGGCAAGAAAGCGTGTGGCCCCAGCGTGAAGAGTCCGTAGCAAGAAAAGGACGGTAACATATCAATGATCTCCAGGGCCTTGGTGAGCTGCACAAAGCACCAGACTAACTTTAACTTCGTTTAATATAATTTTAAATCTCAACAGTTAATTTGTATCCACAATTAGTGAAGATTTGGGAGGTTTGACTAAATGATTTCGATTATTAATAGAATATATCAAATAGTGTTCAATAGTGTTCAATAGTTAAAGAGATGTGGAGTTGCAGTTAGTATATTTGACCTAAAAACCGAACTTACTCGAATTAAATTCCACTAAGTTTTTGATGTGTAACTCAAAATATGAGAATAATTTGCTTCTCCTTACCAATAAATGCGTTTACATTTCTTTGGGTAATTTTGGTAAAACATCATAAAGCTTGCAGGGCAGTCAAATGTAAATTGCGTGAATTTATGGCTTTGTGCTTGGTTAGCTGCACAAAGCATCACACTAACATTAACTTCGTTTACTATAATTTCGATCTCAACGCTTCATTGTCATTCACAATCAGTGAAGATATGGGTAATGTGATGAAAAAAAAAATCGACAATTAATAGAATATATCACTAAATTAATTGAAGTGGTGTTGCAGTTAGTATGAATGATCTAAAAACCGCAGTTACTTGGCAAATGTAAGTCTTTTGTACAATTGCAGCTCAGATCAAAAAATAAACCTGTGAGAAATGTGTTAGAATAACTCACTTCTGGTTTTGAGGACTTATTTACCCTCCGCTTAATTATTAGCAGTGTTTCCCGAACTTGGTGTACCTGAAGAAGAGTAACTCATCATTTAATAATTAAGGCGTTTTGATTTATGCTCTCAGAACTTGGCATGTAATATAATAAAACATGAACATTGATTTCAAGATCGGAAATTAGCTTTGGGAATTCAAATCAGCTGGAATAAATTATTTCATTCTGGTTAATAAATTCAAACGAGGCGCACAACAAATAAATGTTCACAAATATTGTGTTACTTTGAAGTAAATTGCAGAAGGGATTCTGAGAATACATTAAAAATTTAATATAAATATGATGAAGTAGTTTTCCACAAAACTCGCCAATCTGCCAAATATTAACATGTTAAATATTCT
This sequence comes from Hyalella azteca, assembly GCF_000764305.2. Classification (NCBI taxonomy): domain Eukaryota; kingdom Metazoa; phylum Arthropoda; class Malacostraca; order Amphipoda; family Hyalellidae; genus Hyalella; species Hyalella azteca. The sequence goes on from NW_025932956.1 coordinate 96,492, forward strand.
GCTTATCTATCTTGCGAGATTATTACTCACTGCAGTTTTGAATTGTGCAGGCGACGACAAATTTATTGAAATTCTGACAATGCTGGCCACCAAGTAAGGCCACGAACCCCACAAGCTATGCTTTCCACTTGCAATATCTGCAGAAGAGTACACAATCTCCACCATGTCAGTGGCGACCATAGTTGCAGTCGGCAATCGGAAGCAGTTCAGTAAATTATTTAAAGCTCGTTCCACAAGTTCTAGTCCGATTATTATTGAGTTTGTTTGTGAATCATCCAATTGTATGCTTTTCCTACCCCGGATTCGAGTTTTCAAGCGATCCAGCGATTTATATTTTATAATCCTTGCCCTCCTCATTTTCGCCGTTGAAAAGAAAACTTGCAGAGTTTTCCTTGTAATAAAATTTGAGAGAATTTGGAGTGTTATGTTGAAGTAAATAACGCAAAGAGGATAAAGAAAATCCCGATTGATCACAATAGGATACATGTACCATTCGACTGGTTTTGTAGCCCTGTTTATTATAGGGTAAGCAATGAAAGCGCAGGACAGAGATGGAATAATAATGATTAGATATAACCCTGCGTTAGTCATAGTTAGGGTTTGTTGAGGGCTTATAACTTTCAAGAGACAATTTGTGATTTCTTCCAAGTTTCGGCGTTTGAATACCAAATGCATGATGATTACTACATAGCCCAAACGGTAAATAAGAGTTACGAGCAAGGTAACCAGGCTTTGGATGGAACATAACTTCGTACGGGCGAAAGTTTCTAACATACTCGTGAGGCTGATGCAGCAACATATGCTTATTCCCAAGACTGACGCCCGCTGCACAAAAGGAGAAAATTGCAACTTCACATCAGTTGGTTTCTCAGGTGAAGTTGTGAAGCGACATGGCAGGCACATATTGGCTCTCATCAAATGGAGCTGTAGCATGAAGAATGACTTTAATGTTGTCATCGCCTCGTCAAACGAACGGTGGAGCCTGGAAAAACTCTTTTAACTGAAGCTCTTTTAACTGAAATGTTGACCAGTCCTCCAAAAAACAGTGACCGTTCTTAGACTGACATCTGAAAATTAACTTATGTAGTTATTGCAATGGAGAAAAGAAAACATCACCAGCTCCTACGACAGCCTTCAACGGACAAAGACTTTGCCGAAAGGATCTTATCTTCATCACTAATGGGCTTGGTTGTAATTATATTGTCTCTTCGATCAGACAACGTTCCAAATTAAATTTATTAATTCACACAGCCGTCAGTAGATATTGACTGGTAAACAGCTCGACCGCCAAAATCATTTAGACTAGTTGTTGTAATTCACATTTTCACAGGTACAAAGGGAGGAGCATTATCGAACAATAATATTGATAATGATTATAGCGCCACTGTTTACCAGTTCTTATTCACATAACTATTCATTCCTGTGAATAAGAATAACTTGCTGAATCGTGAGTTATTATTGAATATACATATGCATCATTTCTGTTAATCTTTTTATTGTTATAATTTTGTGGTGCAGGAATTAACTTAACACAATATGGTGTCATAATTAATGTCAACTTGAACCGTTCATTAGCAAATTAGTCTTGGCTTAAGTGGATTTGTGCTTTATGCTTATATCGTTACGAATCATTGTATAGATCACGTTTGCATCTCATTACAGTCAATTGTTGAGCTAAAGCGATGCTTGACTGCGCATTCTCTATACTCAGACAACGCACTTGCCCACTGGAACAAAGCAGTTATTTGGAATGAAATTTTTCGAGCTGAAGTAACTGCTGTGAAGTAACGGAGAAAAGAGAAAACAAACTTGCACACAATTTCTATTCCAAATACACGAACTCAAATTTAATAATCTGGCATTGATGCGACTGTTAAGTGTCGTTCGTATAGCTTGCACTCATTATTTCTAATATTTTTTACTAATCTAACGCGATTGCATAATGAACTTGGGAAAAATAATCAATTAAGTACTGGTCTGCAGCTGCAAGTTAGTTCCAATAAGTTTATTTCTGTCATAACGCTATTGCAGGCCGGAAATTTCACGTTTTAATACAATAACAAAAGTTGACTGCTCATCAGGCCACCAAGCGTATAAAAAAGTTTTAATACAGTGTAATATTTTTTAATATTAACGTAAAAGCCTTGATACGTGTGTCATTAATGTTGTTTGTATAATTTTAGTGATTTTTTCGCAGCTCTACCCGCTAGATTTTCTCATTTTCTCACGCGGAATCTACTATGCAAAGTTTTAGTCTCAAATAAATTAGAAACTGTCACATAGTCATCAGAGTTTATACTGGTAATTTACATAAAAACTTATTTTTTACCTTAGTTTAACTTAATTATGCAGATGATTTGTGATAAATCTATTAAAATTGAACGTCGTATTTATTAGAGCCAAGGCAAATGCAATGAATTGGCCGGATTTAATGCTGATGTTTCGCTGTTGAAGTGTATATGCTGCATAGACATAGGTTTATACACGTAAAATGTAGTTTTTTTTCAGCGGCAGGATTCGTATCTTTGCGGCAATTGACTTGAAGCATTGATGTTGTAATGTGATCACACTCTAAAGCTCGTATGATTCATTCGAAAAAAGTTATACGCATTATTCAATGGCAGGCATCCGTGTCATTGTGGTAACGCATTTCAGTAACCGAATGATTAAATCTACTCCCATTTTTAGCGCATTTTCTCATTTATGAAAAAATGCACTATTGTGCTCACCATGTCCGTCCGTCCGTCTGTCCGTCTGTGACTTCACGTTTTCGTCGACGAGAAAATGCGCTCTCTGTCACTCACTGCAGCGAGTACTGAGTTATATTTTTAAAGAGTTCATATTGTGTGAAAAGTGATCGACGTCACTTTTCCCGTTTAAGAAGAACACCCAGATGACGTACTTATAATGAAGGATCTTATACTGACAGTATTTCCACTACATCCACAAACATATATATAGGGAGTATAGAAATTACCTAGAGATAAACATAATTAAAATAATTCTGAATATTCCTAAGCGGAACGATGTTAACGATGTTTTGGCAGCATTTACGTTTTGTACGTTTTGAAAATGAACTGAGAACCAAGTGTATTGGTCTTACACTTATCTTTCATCCAAACGAAAAGAATCAATAACTGTCATAACAAAATATGTTCAATCATTTTGAAATGAGCGGCGGAATCAAAGGCACTTCTAAGTATCATGTTTTCAAACGCTAAGCACACGGTGACATTGTAAAGGATTGAAATAGTTTGTAAATTTAATGCAACGTGAGGCGGTAGTATTTGTTACAAAATGTTATATTATTCTAAATTTTGTTTGCAATTTTAGTTTAGAATTCGCCGGAAAAATTGAGCGGAATGCTAAGGTTCGTTGATTGTTGGGTGCTACGTTAGGATGTGAACACATAAATATATATGTGAATAGATTTGATGAGGACAAATTGTTTGAATATTTAGATTATATAATTATGAATACTCTTAAATTTTGTCTTTTTATTATTTATCTATTTCATTTGTTTTGTTTAGGAGAGCCTCAAATCAACAGTTAGCCTCTAGAAACAAAGCACCTAAGGTGAAAGCCGTGAAGTGTCAATTAATGTGCTGATAATATTCTTTGCTGATCATTTAATTTATTCATTTGGAATAGTGGTGAACAAAAGTTTTAATTAGGATTCATCAGTGACTTAAACCAATGCGATCATGCAGGCTAGTGGGGTTTGGGAGCCCCAACAACATCAACAGTGTTCCTAAGGGCTCAAATTTTTGGTTCATAGTGTCCAAGAAATGAGAAATAAAAGCACATTATTCACGTCGGGACTTCACAGCGCGCGTAAAAACTTTTTGACCCATGAAGGAAATCTAACCGACAATGTAAGCACATTAAACATCAAACCAATAATTATATGGTCGTTCCATTAAAAGGCAAAGCTATTGATATTACTTTGAAGTGTCACAGTGACATTAAGAGTTTGCACCGGCTCATTTTGGTGGTGGTGGCACAGACTTGATCAACCATGCTCTGGTTACTACACATTTCATACTACCAAAATCATCCTTAATGCTGGCACAGACTTTATTTGGCTTAGCCAGCGGAGGGAATAAGAAGCGTTTAGATTTTAGGCTTTAATCACACCTGAAAATACGCAGTGGATCTGAAATAAATGACGGTACAAATGAATCAAAAGCTGGCTAAATATGATTGGAAATGAAACAATTTATAAAATACGATCACAATAGCAATGTCGCAATATGAAAGAACTTCTTAAATTAATAACAAATTAACTTACGTATGTGCTTGGCCTCATATTGCTGAATACTCTATGAGAAATTTGTCCACCGTTGAACTTCCTTCCCTAGCTAATGCGCTTTAAGCATACAATTTATACCAACACATCAAGTGACACCTGCATGCAGACAAATGAACAAGTAAATGACCGTATACAAATAACAAAGTCATAATAAAACTGAAGGAATATTCCAAAAAAGTAAATTTGGGATACTGAAACGGATACAACACCATGCAATAACCTAGTCGTCACGTGTATCGACATCAGGAATAATTGACGTGCGAGATGTAGCGGCTAATGAACGGTTTCTGGAGTGTTGCTACTAGGTGCATGAAGAAAAAATACACATAAAGAGCACTCAATACTAAAGAAGAAATATAAGTGCTGTTGCACAGGATAATCTTGCCGAAGTGTTTTTGTTATAATTGTTTACAAACAACTAAATAAATATCTCAAATAATTACTTGGTTGATTGGGATTAAATGAATCTTCTTCATTAACTAGGAAGAACATAAATCCAAATGCTTCGTGTATCAGTCTTTTTCATAATAAACTTTCACATAAATCATTTTATGGCAGGAAGTTTAGATTTAACAATGCATTGAATATTTTTTCCATGCATAAGTATAAGATCAACCTTATTTAGATCGTATATAAGTACTTATATCCTTAGTCTGCTTAAATCGCAAGTTCACAAGGAATTTAAAAGCAAAGAAAACGCCAAGAAAATTCACCATATCGATATTGAAAACGTTTCGGAGTCCAGCTCCATCATCAGTTCGACTAAACTAAAATGAATAAAATCACTTTAAAATTTGAGGAAGCAGACAAGACAACAGCTGAGCATGGAAAACACAACAGTTTTCCATGCATAAGTATAAGATCAACCTTCATACGTTGATCTTGTTTGAGGAAGCAGACAAGACAACAGCTGAGCAGCTTCAAGTCGCTCTATCCTTCATGTCTTGAAAACTGACGAGGGCGAACGTGATGCAGGTGCTCAGCAGCTGCTCAACAGGAATATTGATAATAAGAGGGCGTATATTAAAAAATTATTAATTGCACAATTTTACAAAAGTAATTAATCTCGATGGTATTGATGAAAATTGATTTATAGTTTGTTTACGAATTTTACCACTGTTTTGATTCATCATCTACATCTAAATGTGTACCACGGAGTTCATTTAGACTGATTTACCTGTGATGAACATTCATCGATATAAACTTATGGCTGGAAACAAAAGTTTCGATCTGTTTTGGTCCAAGTCAAGAGAAATTTCCATGTTCCACAGCGAAAACATATTCTTCGTCCAATGCAGATGGTATTTCAGTTCATTTACACAGAGAAAACTAATAACAATCTTGTAATTTTCTAACCTATAATTAAATTTTATTATGAATATAGATATGCTCCTAACATTAAAAGTGAAATGATTAAAATTTTTACATTATTTCAATAGTATTTAAACTATTTAATTTGTTCACTTTTATTTTAATGTTAATTTATTATTTCTCTAAAAAATTATAATTGTTCCTTCCCAGTGGGCAAGATATTTAAAATTCAATATAAAGACAAACAAGTTTTTAAAGAAACAACAATAATTCAGTGACAGTCAGAGTAAATGTATTAGATTTTCAATAACCTGTGGTGTTGGCAAGAATCTCTGGGGCGACAAACCTTACTAAGCAGATATTCTCTGTCGAATTTGAATTTACTTGTATTATAATTCCATACTTGCAAAGAATATGTAATAGATGATTCACAACGCTATATCCAAAATTTCCTTCTCGATTCATTGAAAATCTGCAAGCAGACTTACCGGCAAGAAAGCGTGTGGCCCGAGCGTGAAGAGTCCGTAGCAAGAAAAGTACGGCAACATATCGATGATCTCCAGAGCCTTGGCGAGCTGCACAAAGCGTCAGACTAACTTTAACTTCATTTACTATAATTTGTATGTGAACGCGAAAACTAATACTCAATTACTGAATATTCGTGAGCAGGTGATGAAGAAATTGAATCGTTAATAGAATATATGTATCATTATTAGATGTGAAATTGCAGCTAGTATAAGTGATTTAAAACAGGAGTTATTCGAATAAAATTCCATTTATTTCACTAGGCGGACATAAAATTAAGAATAATTTGTATTTCATTTCCAATAAATGCGTTTGGAGTTATTTACGCAATTTTGGTAGAGAAAGTGGAGCTGTTATGTCTTTGTTATGGTTTTTGCGTATCTATGTATCTAGTATCTATGCCCGAAAAGAAATGTTATTCATTGGAGATTTTAAATCAAACTTTCTAAACTGACGCAAGTATTTTATGCATTGCTGTAGGAAACACATGATTGAAAAACATACCCCTTGTTTTAAGACTATAGTAATAAAATGATTACTAATTTCATAAAATAAATTTACAGTCGAATATATTTGCACGTTAGACTTATAAAATTCATTTACATCTGGCAAATTCAAGTATTTTTTCGTTCAATTGTAGCTCAGAATAACGGATAAACCTGCGAGAAATGGCTTAGAATAACTCACTTCTAGTTTTGAGGTCCGATTTACTCTCCGTTTAATTATTCGCAGTGTTTCCCGTACTTGACATACCTGTGCAAAAATGCAACATAATTATTATATTCTACGTTGGGATGAGCCCTTTATTTCATTAGATTTTCTCGAACAGAACTTGGCATGTCATACGATGAAACTTAAATTATTTGGCCTTGTTACTTAAAATCGAAGTCTCATAGAGAAAATTATTAGTGCCAAATAATATTAGTTGATATTATGAACAAAATTTTTTCCTTCTGATTCACGAATGAAAATAAACTCTGTCACATAGCGAATACACGTTTGTTGATAATTTTCCTTTCGTGAACCTTGAGATGCGTCGAATTAAATCATCGTTACTCCAGAAATTGAATCTCAAATTTATCTCATATAAGGCAAAAATGTTCAAAAATATCGGTTAACTGTCAACACGCAAAGAGATCCTGCCTTCACCCGGAGGGTGGAGACCTTACCTCTTTATTGAGAAGCGCCGGCGACGACAAATTCATGGAAATTCTTACGATGCTGGCCAGAAGGAAAGGCCAAGAACCCCACCAGTTATAATTTCCATTTGCTATATTTGCAGAAGAGTACACAATCTCCACAATGTCAGTGGCGACCATAGTTGTTATCGGCAATCGAAAGCAGTTCAGTAAATTATTCAAAGCTCGTTCCACATGTTCTAGTCCGATTATCATTGAGTTCGTTTGCCAATCATCTAATAGTGTGCCAATCATCATCTACAAAGTGTGTCAATCATCTAACATGACTTCATAGCTCAGATTCGAGTTTTCATGTGGACTAGTGATTAATTTTTAGTTAATTTTACGCTACTCAGCATCGCGGTGGAAAAGAAAATTTGCTCAGTTTGCCTTCGAATGAAATTTGCTGAAATTCGTAGGGAAATTGAAGTAAATAACGTATAGAGGATATAAAGAAAATCTCAGTTTATCGAACTTGGATACTTGTACCATTTGATTGGTCGATTCGAATGCAAACCAATCGACGGAATACCATTCGATTGGTTCGATTCGAATGCAAATCAAGGCTGATAATATATTGAGGAGATGCAACGGCAGTTGGGCTTATGGTTTGTTGATAGTCAATAACTGCCATAAGACAATTTGTGTTTCTTTTCAACATTCGATGCTTGGTGACCAAATGCACAAGAATTGCGATGTGCCCCAGACGATAACTGATAACAATGAGCAAAAAAATTAGGTTCTAGATAGAGCATAACTTTGTGTTGGTTAGAGTATCTAATATACTCGTGAGGCTGAGGCAGCAACATATGCATACTCCCAAAACCGACGCATGCTGCATTAAAAGAGAAAATTTTAGCCTCACGTTGGCATCTTCAATAGAAGTTGTGAAGGAGTAAGGCAAGCACATGTTGGCCCTCAAAAAGTGAAGTTGCAGCATGAAGATTGACTTCAAAGTTACCATCTTCAATCTGGAAGAAAATAATTGAAATCGTTTAATAACTCAATAATTTCAATGGGCAGAGGTGCTCAGCGCTTACGGTTCAGGGTACAGAGGAGGAGCACAGAGGTGCGAGTTCGATTCGCTACCTTCAATAGTTCTGGTCGAAATCGGCGAGGTGGTTGGGCGGTTGAGCTCGGCAAAATTTTAACAGTGAGTTGAGTGTACAGGATTCGCAACAAGCTGTAAAAATTCTGCGAATTTCAGAAACAGCGACAAGTTTAATTTCCTAATCAACGCTGAAACCGATATTATTTATTAAAATAACACCAACAACAAATTAATGCAAATAATTCGCAGTGTTCAACTCAGTGTATGCTTAAACTTTAATTTTATTGAATTTCCATTCTATCGCAAAACCGTTTTCTATCCATTATGGTAGTGATGTTCAAAAGATACCCAAGTATATTTTAACTTACTATAGTGCTAAAATTACGAGTTGTTATACATTCAATGTAATATTTTCTAGCTGATGTTCTGAATAAACGAGTAGGTTAGTTATATGCACTGTTATTTCTGCATTTAATTCCTTGTATTTTTTACCCATAACGTATTTTCAATTTATTAAGGTGAAGACAATTATTCATGAGATTTTCATTTGCTGGTTTTCACGTTGCCAAGGATATAAACCATTAATATACGTCTCTATGAGAAAAATCATAATTTTATTACAATTATCTCGTAAATTTCCAATGATTTGTTTTGCTTTGATTGCAACTTCATTCATTCTCATTTAAACACATTTTCCTTTTTATAAGAAAAACATTTTCTCATTTTTTTAAAGAAAAGCCTTTTTCGTTTTTTAGATGGAAAAACGGCATAAATGAGTATGAACGAGGTTCCCTTCAAAGCGAAATTTTAATTGATTCCTGAATGTTCCCTCGGCGTCATATGGATCAGTTAACGTACATCTCCCATCTTCAGTTTTTCTCAGCACTAAGGAACTGCATGAAGATCACAACGTACGTTGCCACAAAAGAGAAGATCTGTTGAATAAACGAAAGCAATTATGACTTCCTCTGAGCGAAAAAGTTCTGTGATGAATAAATGGGGTAAAAAATAGTAAGTCGTGGCGACATTAGAATATGCACATTTTAATTCTGATTTTATATCCATTTTCATGCGTCGTACAAACTCTACACACTTTTTATAGGTCGAATCCATTGTGTTTTCGAAGATTCGATACAGAAGCAATTTTGAGTGACATCTTTGATCCAGGTTGCAAACCCTCAACAAACTTTCAAAACCTCTCATATCCATGCATTTTTTAGAAGTATTAGAAGAAGTATTAGAATTATTCTACAATGTGTTACGCAGTTTGTAGGATCGTATAATACATGATTAGAAGTGTTATTATATCATTACGAGGATGTTCTTACCTAAAAATCAAAGAAATCACGTTTTCTGGGTTTTTTAATCTCATTTTTTAGGGAGGACTATTACAAATCGGCAGCAAGAAACCGCATTGAAATAGCTATCATGCTTTTTTCGTGAGGCCCTTTTGAACTTTTATTTAATGAACGCTTTATAACCATTGTTTATAGAAATTTCTCTAATCAAATCTGTATATATAGATCATTTTTCGCGTAAATTAGAGTGTGTTTGCAGTCATTTTGTAGCGTCAATCAAGACGAGTTCAACAAAGCAAATACCATGAATATACATGAAATAAATTTTGCGTAAGGCCGTTTGAACTTTTATAAAATGGCCATTCATATAAATAAATATGTCGGAAAATCACATTTGCTGCTTATTATGTGCGGAAAACTGGACAAGAATAGGCCTAAATACGCGTGATGGTACCCTCAAAACGAATAATTAGCAATGGGGAAGCTGAAACTACAATATCAAGCAATTTTTTAGCGTTTTCTCCTTTTTCAATAGATTTTACAGTTAAACAGTTAACAGTTACAGTTAAACAGTTTTACAGTTACAGTTCCTTAACGGTTAAAATTTTCAAAAAATGCCATCTTGAATAATTGTCTCCTCGTTTGATTTTGAAGCTAGCCTACAGCATTGAGAAACAGATCATTGACTTGTAAATACCGTATCTAGCGACTCTAGAAGCCCTTTTTCTGATTTGTACATGGTTTGGATTATATATTGAAATAATTTGTTTAGATAAAATTTTACATATTTTTTATACAAGTCGTATAACAAGTAAAATAAAAAATCGAAAAAAGGCCTCGAAAAATCGAAAGAGTCGATATACAATATATTCTCTTTACAAATCGAATGATATCATTGATATGTTTCTCGATGGTGTAGCACGTAAATTGAAGGATAAGATAGATTTATAGAGGACCTAATTTTTTGCCGTTTCCTATGCAATTCACGTTTTTTCAATCGTTTTTAAAAATTTATAGGGGCAAAATATTTTTCTTTGAGTGATTTCCATATGCATACGAACTTTCTGTAAGATCGGTCATATAGTTTAAAAGATGATTTTTTGGAGAGATGCTCCTCTTAAAATATTTGGGTTTCGAACTCTTCGGGAAAACATTAACTTCTTATTATATTATTTACAGACATGAATAGATTACTCATGCTAGTTAAAGTATGTTTTAGTTACTCACATGGACTATCTTGGAACGTCCAAGCGTGAAGACGTGACACATGTCAAAACTGGGGCTCTGATCCAGTAGGTGTTGCAGCTCAATGTTCATACTCGGAGCTTCAACGATGCTATCAGGGAGGCTGTTCCACATGTCGGTGACTCGAAGCGAGAAGAAATGTTGCCGCATGGATGTGTTAAAGGCTTATTAAGTAATCCAAGTTTTCATCGTGGATAACAATGGTCGTGCACAGAGCAAAATACATTTCTGAAAAATATTCACGATTACATGAATACCAACCATCATCAGACCAACCTTTTCAGTGTAAAAAGTTGGCAGATTCAGAATGAAGAGCAATGGCATCACAGTAATCAATGTATGGGACATCAGAAGCAGTCTTTGACTTGTGCTTAAATTTTGGTACAGCATCATGTAGCAAATGGTTACTATAGCTAAAAATATCAATAACATTATTTTGACAACTATGATCTTCTCCATGTAACTCATGAGGAGTTTGAGAAGAGAATATATCCTCACAATGTCATCTTGAACACGTTGAAATTTTTTTCCATGTTGCGTGTGCTCCACACCAGGCAAATTTTTTTCCGGTTTTAAACTAACATGATCCAAACTTTTATCTCCGTCATTATCAAATGTTAAACAATTACACCAACCAAGGCCTGGGCCAATAATATTTTTGAAGACGGCATCTGTACAATTTTCTATTTGGCGCAAGAAAAACTCGAAAGTAACACCAAGTAAGCAGAGCTGAAGGCCCATCGCTGTAAAACGTACGCTCTGTAGCGCTAGAGTGAGTCCGTCAAAAACCACGACATCGAAAACCCAGTATGCAGTTAGAGAAATAATTACAGCAAGTAGCACCAGCGTTATCATCAGCCGCGTCAACCACAGGCGACGTTTCGATGTTTGCCTACCGTGAACTAATTCTCCGCTAAAACCTTGGACCTCTCGACTCATATTATTGCTCTCGAGGAAAATGTGAGCAAGTTTATCCTTTTGTATAAAGCACAGAACCTGGATAAGAGCCACAGAGAGTGCCACAATTACATCGTAAATCGTGTGAAAGACCCTAAGAGTTGAATAGGTAAGATGGTTCACTCTTGACCTGAAAATTGATTCGTAGATGTCAAGGCACATGACAGAAGACAGGCCGAGAGTCAACGCTCCGCTCCAAACGTTCCATTTCTTCGACTTGACCAGGGAAAAGTTAACTGCTGCCTGTCCTTTCTTTGGGCTAACATCGTGAGCATTCCACTTATATGGCAGGTATCCGAAGATCCTGAGCATAAAATCTAGAAATTTTATCCACATACCGACTTTCATTTGAAGCGATATTATCAATTCAGACTTCTAATTAAAAAACTGCAATAGAAGAAAACAGTGAAACTGTATATTTATTATTCACTTTATATAATACGTTGTAAAATTAACGATATCTCTACTACCTCATTATTCGAGACGTCAAGTAATGCGACTCAATTTATAATTTCATAGTACATTTATAAGCACACAGTTTCAAAGGCTTATATTTGCTGTAGCGTTTCACGCGATATCCCAGAGTGACGCACAACCTCCTCGTTTCAAGACCAAGAAAGAGTGTACGAATAGGAGATTAGAGATCGACGGCATACAGGATACAAGAATATAAATTGAGTGTCCATTGATCAACGCGGTCGATTTGTTTGTGGCAAACATCCAATGAACCATATAGTCTAAATGTTATCGTTTTGATAAGTAATGAAGTCGGTCTCACCGCTTAGCCTCACTAATGAGTAAAGTTACGTATTGTAAACTGATCGCAGGCAAGACAGTGCGGGACATTTTTGACGATAATTGAGTGATATGGGCAAATCGAAAATCCACTAGATATGCCTTACATGCAGTGAATTAATCCACGTTGCGTTATAGCAAAAGCTGAACGACTTAAAATCATGTTACACGAGTTGAAATAAGTACTTAAATCAAAAGTCTGCTTAAAGCGCAAGTTCAGGTAGAATTTAAATTGAAACCAGCGTTTCGGAGACCAGCTCCATAATCAGTTTATAAAAAATTTCTAAATGATGATGAAGCTTGTCTCCGAAACAAAACATTTTCATTAAGACATGGTGAACTAGCTTGGCGTTTTCTTGGCTTCTGAATTTTAGGATGTAACATATTTTTCTTTGCACATTTGTCGTGAAATTTATTCATAAATACCGTAAATATTTGGTCAAATTTTGTTGGCGGCATAGAACCTAGTTCATCCGAATTGAAGAGTTTGTCACCCTGAAACAAATTTTGTTGCATATGTATTTTTATTAGAATTATCTGTAATTTTTCTTGCACATACTTCAATTTACATCATTATTTATGAAAAGATTAAAATTCTCAATATTTTGTGTCCTATCGGTACGGTAGGAGTGCAAATGTGAAACAAAATTTAGAATTTTAAGGTTAAACGGCAACCGAACAAAAATATATTAGCAAGAAGGAATGCGTTCCCTATCCAAATATGATACTACTTGTAATATTTGTATGCGATAAAAATGATCAATCTGCAATATTCAATAATCATCTTTCAAATTATTCATTTTAAGCGCTAATGGTCGTGCACCGCTCATGTGCACGACCATTAGCGCTCAGTCAATTTTTTCTTCAGGGAACTCAATGAGTAATCGTAATAGAAACTAAATAATTTCAGGCAATGCGAGCAGCATGCGAGCTATTGATGCTGACTTAGTGCATTGATCCACTCAGTTTCATAGTGGCTAACTTAATGCACTTCGCGTTCTACGAAAACCTTGTGTTATGCTACCGCATTGTACCATGCAAGCGGCCTCTGTGTTGTGTGAAAACTAATTTCATGTACCCTTTTCTTCTTGCATCTATGATGATAGGGGAGCATAAGTTATGCAAAAGTCATTTGAACTCTTTGTGAATGGTTTGGTCAAATTTATAACCTTCAACGAGCCATGTTGACTTGGTTGACTTCACTTGTGACAGCTAAGTAATGAGCAGTGCGAGCATGACTGATAAACTCAGCCTTAAAGTTGACTGCACTTCGTAGGCCAGCATTGAACTTCTGAGTTAGTTGCACTGCTGAAACCTTATACTACTCTGCAGTCTGCACACGTAGGTGCGGAGTTTTTATAGTACATATTTTATCAGATTCGTGTACTACAAAATATAACATAATATTTGAGCTTATAATACATATGTATCATATTCATATTTTATTTTAGGCTTATATGTTGCGAGTAAAGAGAAGAATGTGCTGAATCTGAAAATAAATTTAAAGAGAGGTCGTAAGTCCTAACTTTAATTGGGTCACAGTCAAAAATGTAAGGAAATTCATTTGTCAATCTAAGGTTTTTTCGAACTGGAGTATTTGTCTGAATCAACGACGAGTCAAATTTTGACTTTGGTCCAGGCACTAATGAAATGGTTTTCATACAAATAAACGAACGACTTGTTGAATGAATGTCTGGAAGCTGTACAGAAATTCCAGTAAATATAGCTTTGATATGCCGCTCACCACCCAGTTGAATAATGTGCCCACATTACAAACGGCCGCATGCCAATAAACAGTCGCGTATATGCCGCAATAGTGCAACGGTAGTGATGACAAGACCGTTTGTACGCCGTTACTGTTATAAGGGCCAACAATTAACGTTGTATTGACGCCTCAACCGGGCTTTGTCCCGACAACATGGACAGTGAACTGCACCAGCGTAATGCTTACACGCGGCGCTCTCATGCAGTGACTGATGGCGTCATGAAGGCACAAAATCAATGCCGTTTATGCAGCAGCCATAATGCGGCCGTCAAGGTCCTTAATTTCATTAGAAACGCAGCCCTGCTGTACCTGTTCATAAATATTACTATCTTAAACTTGTACAAGTTAGGCACACATAAATTAAAAAAAATTAATAGTGGGCTTGTTAACGAATACTCGCACATTACATCGATGCGTGCAATATATAATGCATTAAAGGGGAGCGTCTGGGTCCGAAATCAAAACTTTCGGCTTTTTCGGTTTTTATGCTCATATTAAAGCTGCATTTCTGACGCATCCAACGGTACCAAAATCATCTCTGTGCGTTGATTTATGCGTTCACGACAGATCGCGAAAGGGTTACGTTGCGCAGAGCCTTCACATTTGCCTCTGGGGCGAAATTAGCTCCGCTCACATATATGTGCGCTTTGTCGGAGTGGAGCTTCAGTCACCCCCAAGCTATCATGCAGGAAGGTGTTTATGCAATCGTTCTCTGCATCTCTGATTGATTTTTAACTGAAATAAAGCCTAACTTTAGCATCTTATCTACGATAAATGCCTACATATAGCGCATGGCGACCGGTGGGCGGTCCGTCGGCTGTCCTGAAAACTCTCACTTGCTCTCACGGCAAACCTATCTCCTCCCAGTTTTCTAGCTACAGCATAAAGAGGTATACCATTCGATTCATAAAGAAAAGATCTGGGAATGGTGTTAGCTTTTTTTTTAATTTCGTTATAGTTTGGATTAATGCAAAAAAAGGGAGGGGGAGGGGAAATCGAAAATTGACGAAAAATGCTCCCCCATCCACAGAAGTAAGAATTTTGAAAAAAAACCTACACCAATCGATAGATATGGTCTTTACGCATCGAATGATCTGAGCCTCGATGTTTTAGCTTGAAAATCCTATGAGGAGATAGATTTCTATAGTACTCCCTTTTTTGCCGTTTTCTAAGAATTTCACGTTTTTTTAATTTTTTTTTTTTAATTTACGCGAACAAAAAAGTCTTAGATTTCTGTTTTGCACATGTGTACCAAGTTTCAAAGTGATCCGTCCGTAAATAAAAAACTTTTTTTACCCAGACGCACCTCTTAATTCACTCATTACCTTATTTTTCGTAAGAAACTAAAATAGATGCTTGGATGCGGTCATAAAATATCAGAATAACTATATAAGTATAGTGGAAAAGCAACTGTGAATTCTTAATTGTAAGTTTAAAATATACGCAGGTACAATTCATGGAACTGAGTTAACAATTCAAGTAACGAACCAATTTCGACGTCTTCAGCGCTCGTGTTATTAGTAGCTCTGCATTTCTTGGAGTCTGGAAGTGCTTCTTCAACGAATTTTTTGACCGCTGTGCGGCTGAGAACGTAGCCGGCACATGCACGTGCCATTGTACGTACTGATTAACTGATTGGATTCGCCTCGGGAAGATGATTACTAAAAATGTATTTTAAAAGTGTTCTAATTATTTATCAAATCCAACACCAAGATAGGCAAACTATCATAACAATCATTGAGCCCCCGATAGGTGGGATATTTCATGTAAAAAAATTAACAATAGACGGCTTATATATTATACGAAACGAAAACATACGATCATTATCGTCTCCTTGTTAAAGACTGAAGTCAGATTGGTAAAGTTTGAAAGATCTTACGATCATTTATCGTGATATGAACCGTTAAAGATAATATAAAAATGAAAATCTTAAATAATTGACAGTATCTCGAAAATTTGTTTATGCTATGTTTAAACAGGAATTAATCGATTTGGAGTGTAGAAGAGGAAGCATTTGAAGTAGTTTGTGTTGTGTGAAACATGAACGGAAGTATGTATTTACAGAATAATAAGACAGATTTAGAGAGAGACAGATTTCCATTCGGAAACCTTTCACTTGTGAGGGCTTGTCTATTCCTGCAGTAATGGGCGCTCATCCCTTTTTGTCAGATTTTGTAATTGCAACACCCAACTGCAGATGCAAATTGCTGGGGACAAGTGACCCAGCTTCTTGTGCCTCGAACTGTCTATAGCATATGTATGTATACTTCATGGCTACGTTGAATGCACGTTATTTCTCTGTCCCTCTCTCCATCCAGCCTCATGCTCCTCTACAACTTATGGACCCTATGGGTTAGGTACATAGACTACCTAAAGATTCATTATGCCTCTGCCAAAGACAAAATGACGTCGCAGGAAAGTGACAGAAATTTCAGCAAAATCAAACTTCAGTTATTTATATTTTCATAACTGAACTACTTTCTAAACGAAAGATTTTTGTTTGACGACTAGACAAACACGTTGGCAGGATGGATCCATCAGAAATTGATTGTAAAATTTCGAGATTTTCCGATGATGAATTGACACAATCTTTGCTAAAGCTGACCGTGATGCAGAGAGGCAAAAGGGTTAAAGCACAAACCTCCAGCCTCGGCAGCCATGACTCACAACAAAGACCATGAACTAAAAAAATTTACAAAAGATTCAAACAACACAAAACACTTATTCAGTTTCACAACTGGCACAAACGAATCAATCAAAATAAAACTACCTAGGAGCTCTTATAGGACCCAAACAAAATTCCTCAAGCCCGTCACAACGCTTGATACACAAAGTGATGAAGATCTATAGACTGAAAGTTTTGGTGAAAGACCTGACCTCTTTCAGAATATTTAACTATACGCGATGTGAAAAATTGAAATTACAGAAGCCAATATGTAATCAATTTGATCCCTCGTAAAACTTTCAAAACGTCATAAACGCACTTTCATAATAAAAACAACCATAAAGATGCGTAGTAATGACAACATACGACTTGTACTTAAAAATTCAAGGACCATTGAAATATCATTCCCATTAACTCCTCCACATAACCAGCCTAAACCCAGACAAATTTCCTCCTTCCTCATTTTTAACTTTAATGAAGTGCATATACACCTACACATATTTTAGCTATCAACATTATTTCCCCGGACACATTACATGTGCCTCCGCAACCTTTTACTGTGAGTGAGCAAGTGCCACAGACCTTCATTTTTACGTTCCGAAGAAATCAGGACTATATCAAGACATTTCATGGCATTTGCGTTAGCTCTAATCAAGTCGCTGTTTAATATCAATGACCCTACAATGACCCCGGTTTAAGCGAATTAAAAAATTTTCAATGTAATGAAATTCTATTTTATAACACCAAAGGCTACTCGCTTAATTCGAACTTTATCCGCCAATTCCATTTTGCCCCGTAAACTGAGCGTGAAAAATTTTCAATGGAAACTCTATAGCACTCTATCCACGCGGCCTGCATCAGCACGAAAAATTCGGGTTCATTAATGCAATTAATGAACCCGAATTAATGTAATGAACCATTAATGTAATGAATTAATGAATTGTAATGAACCATTAATGCAATTACGATCTACTAAAATTTCCATTCCGTATTGTAAGGTAAACGAGTTTTTCGGGAGTGGCTTATAAACTCCAATGAGTTGCACTGTTATGTGTTTGCTTGAGTTGCAGTGTACCGATACAGATCGTCTCCAGACAAATCATCAGTGTGTGCCTTATACTACATATAGAAGGTTTCTATGTAGGTGTTTCAGTGATGCTAGGGGTTCACTGTTCTTGATTTTTCCTGCTACTTTCGGATTAAAAACCACCTTCGTCTTTCATTTAAAATTCAAGAATCGGCAAGAGGCCATGGGCCTATTTCTTCAGTGCCGACACTTCTATTCTATTCTTATTCACAAAAACTGGTGAGCTTCATATCAATGTTTTATTATTGTTCATCGAGAAACCCTCACCATCATCTGATGTTGAAATAACGTTGATAGGCGATGTTTTAACGACGTCAACTTGAAATCAACGTTGTTTCAGCTTCATTTGTTTGAGAAAACAAGTTGACGCGAGGCTTTGAAAGTGTTTGGTTTGGTTTAACAGCTTTGCCGCTCCAATTTTTTGTTTTCAATAGTGTTATGGTGTTTGTAGAAATTAGATCTGTCGCGTTTCATACAGCTTGGATAACTATAAAGTCAATTACTGCTTCATAGTTAATTAAATATTCAATTCCCTCAGACTCCATTAACAATCGTAATCCGATGTCTCGCATAGCTCTGCGCTTTTGAACATTTAATTTTTTTTAGAAAAATAATACTATTAAAGTAACACACGCTGAATGCTATATGACCCACGTGGTCGTATAGCATGTTGAACGCTGTATTTCCGGACAAATTCATTGATTTAGCTTTATCAATAGCGATGCCAAAAATTTATGATGACGGTTCTTCCTTTCTAAATTTTAAAAAGTACTAGAAAATAAAGTATAATTTTCGCACCTGAGGCTGCAAATTTTTTTAGTAAAAATTGGATTATAGGCATTTTTAGCCTTTTTAACCGTTTAATTATGTAGGCGGCCGTTTTTAGGCCATCTCACAACCATGTTAGTCGGTCGTATCGTACCCAACATGATAATATTGAATATATTGACTGTCAAAGTTTTAACTAATAATTAGAGAACGTTCCATATGCTCAAAGTATGAGTAAATTGAACGTATCTGGAGTGGAGGATTTATCTCCAATACAAGTCACGTAGCAGGGAGCAACATACTACGGATACTAAGGAGTATATAAGTTGGAGAGACCCCATGTGAAGTCAGCTAAACCTTCTATCAACACAGAATACGCACACCCTAACTCCAACGGATTCATAGCAATTTAGTTCATTTTAACGTATAAATTCGTGTGTCTCATTCGACTTCTTTTACGCTTTGCGGTTCCTATTCATAATTCGGTTCAGGTCTCCAAATAACTCATTTAACACTTCATTGCTCGGTTGCAATTTGCTAACTTATCAAAATTCATTACTAAATCGAACTAAAAATACCAGAAAAAATTCAAACTATTTACTGAACTAACTGTTTTCACGATAGTTACATATTTTTTTTTCATTTGTCTATTTGCTTAACAGGGAAAATTTTACCCCATAAATGACGTTCCACCATATCGGAAGTAGTGATGAATGAGGGAAGTGCATCGCATCTTGGCTTATATAGTGAAGAATGACTTATTAAGGGGACCGTCTGCCCTCCGTAAAAACTTCTACAGTTATTATCCGATCATCATGAAACTTCACAGCTCAAAATACTGCAGCGCTGCACGTAAAAGGACGTAAAAGAGTCGTAACGTAGCCTCCCACCTCGCTGTCTTGATGGGCACTGAGTGTGTTGGCCGCTATACGCGATATTTGTAGAGCATCTCTTGAATTATCTCCCATTCAAATAGTGAAGGCTGCCCCCCACCGCCCTCCATTGTGCGACGCGTCTTGCACGTCAAAATGCAGGTAGAGCGATGGTTCTGGTACCGTCAGACGTTCCTTTTTAGTATGTCCAGCCGTCTAATTAATCCCATAGACTTTACTGAAGGGGCCTCGAAACCGCCCCCCTTTAGGGAGCTGTCACGAAATCATTTTTCGACGTAGAGGGATGATTCTGGTACCGTTCGATGCGTCAGAAAGTTAGCTTTAAGATGAGCACAAAAACCGGAAAACGTAAAAATTTGAAATTTTAGGGTAGACGGTCAATAAATGGTGATTAAATCTTTGATTAGAATTACATGAATGAAGTTCGTGCCTTACGAACCTCCTTGAGCACGTTGGAAGGCGGAGGAAAGGCATCTGCAATGTAAAAAGATTTCCGCTGGGTCAGATGCTTGCTAAAATTTGAATGATTTTTTTTTCGCCCACATTTTGGAGCATCGATCATGAGATGTAGGGGCTAGAAAATGGGATGAAAAAGATACTAATTTATGTGTTTCAGTGTATATTAGTTCACTTTAATGTGAGATGAATTGCAGGTTGCAAATAAGTCTACCATTATGTCGATCTAATCCATACTCAACAGACACTGCTGATGATTATATACAATTTTATTGCAAATTTAAAATCATATCAATACAATTTAACCTGACTCTCATATGAATAATTTTCAGCCAAATGAATGCAATACAAATCAAGAGTTCGTCCAATTATTTTGGTCTATAGTTTCGTCTTCCCCATGCATCGCAACTGATAATCAATTTGATTCTCGCTAGATGATTCAAGCTAATTTACTGCCCAAGGTTCTGCTCTGGCAAGTTCACTGGTAATCGTCGAATGGTGCTTGAAAGTAAGCATTTTCTACGCGAACAATATCGGAAATTACGAACACGGGGTCATTACTATATACAGTTAAATTATAATGCATAGTTATATGCAGGCTTTCATTGATATAATTAGATTGCATTTACCTTAAATCTGACAGCAAAGTTGTTTTCAAATTGCGTTGCAAATCCGCACGGAAGTGTTGCAATCAATAAATTTGGTACAATGGATCTGGTCTTGAATGACTTCATTTTCAACACACAAGCAACATTAGCACAGTAAGGATGTATAATTGCAGAAAAAATGAATTGAATTAAGAATTATACCACGATTAAACCACCAACATTTATGAGCTATTCCTATATAGCGCCCAATTTTACCAACGGCAACAACTAAATTATTTTGTGCTTTCATTCTCTTTCATTTAGCTTGTGCAATTTATGATACTTATTCTCTTTTAATGATTAATTCTTCTCTTCTCTTTTATGATACTCACAACAGTACTACTGAGAAATTTGTCCTTGCAAATTTACCTATTTAATCAATCGAGCCCGAGTAACAATAAAAAATCATATTGGTCTACAAGCACGACCTGCGATTAAGTGCTGAATAAAGAACTTTCTTCACGTATCATTTCATGACTATTGAACTGCATTTGCAAATCCTTGTAAGCTTTTAATCTGATTTAAAAAGCCAAAGAAGTAAAGCAATAATATATGGCATGAAATAAAAGTCAATGCCTACCATCTAAATTTTGAAATAAATTCAACGAATCGTATGCGAGAATTTTTTTTTAATTAGCAATCACCTCAATTGTTGAACTAATCAGTCCACATGAAGTCCTACATCAATATTCTCAATGAAACGAATTTTTTACCCGGGAATATTAAACTGAGCCATATACATAAGTTACCCTCAGTAAAGAAACATCTGAGCGGTCACAAATTCGCGGAATTCGTTCAGTCGCGGCAATCCATTGATCAATTGTTCGCCACTTCGGCCACTTCAGCGTCTTCAACTTTTATGCATTACCCTTAACGGTGACTAAAAAGATGACCGAGACTAAGAGCAACGTGAGAAGTAAATATTTTAGATTAAACTAAAAAGCAAGATTATTGATGTACCTTTGAATAAATGTGAATTATTTGAAATTCGAACATTCAAATTACGAATAAAAATATCAAATTAAAATCATCTATTCAAATATGTTAGCTCAAATCTCATCGGTAGCATAAAAAACTGCCGAAATGAATGCGCATGAATGAACCATTTCATATTATCCTTCGTGGTTTGAACATCAACTTTTGCATCAAATTGCAAATCAACAACTTGCAAATTATAAACTTTTGTTTTGTATTACACTGATATATAATAATGATACCAGAATGTATTCGTAGTTATGAATTTATCCTAGCCGCATGAATTTATGCATTATGCTTGTTTTATATGGCAAGTAAAACATATGGCAAGTTTTACATCTTTTTAAATGGCGAGTATTTTAATTTACTGGCTTTGCCTTAAGTTGATTAATATATTCAACAATTAAATAAATGTACATTTAGATATGATTCAGTGTATTATATAACGTAACCATCGGCAAGGTCTGTTCTACCATCAATCGGTGATATCACAGCATAAAACAAGAACAAGCAAAAAAAAAGTTAACATTTAGTGCACTTGAGAAAAAATTTCTGATGGTAATCTACAAAATTTTTTCAAGAATTCCAATGATAACCTGCAAATTCTTTAGTTTATTAGCTCACGCTACAAAATAAACGAAAAGTTCTCATGATAGAAGAGTTTTTAATGTGGTTCCATAGAAGCATAATTAGGCTAAAAACGCCCGACTGTTATTCACTCACTGATGACCGTCATGTGTGGAGTGAAGTCCAAAATCACGCCTGGTTGTGGAGTGAAGNTAGGCAATTAGAAAGATTTTCCACCCTAATACGAGTATTCTAATTAAAATATTTAATTTCAATCTTTAAATATGTGAATTTAAAACTAGAACAAAAGAATTACAATTATAAGACTATATATAAAATAATTAAATGCAGTGAATGGATATAAAATATTTGAATTGTGCACATGTTTATGTCAAACAGTGTTAGCTTTTCTCATAACTTAAGTCTCGTTTCAAGTCGTATGAGGTTTATATGTTTATCGTTCAGTTTATGTTAGTATTGGTTTATTGGTCTGAATTAAATGGGAACCGCTAGTGCAGTCAGTCAGTCAGTCACTACTAGTCGGTGTGTATATAGAGGGTAGTCTGGTAGATTTATAGGACATAAAACTAGTAGATCTATCGATAGTACTGTGCACTGTGCTATCAGCTACCTATCTGTTATGTGTCTCTTCAATGTTTAGAAGATCTGCATTCCTGAAGTGTTTTTTTTTTAAATTGAAGCCAGTTGAATGGTTAATATTTAGCTCATTACCTTGCTCCATACAAACATTACAAAGCTTATGAATAGACTTGTCAATAATTGTTTACCCAAAAATCCCAAAGTGGTAAACACCACCTTGGCCTGTTGGCCATTATTGAAGTGCCCTCTTTGGCCATCTACATATTATGATCCATATACTGCCATTGTTAGTAGGCTAATTGCAACATAAAAAATAACACTTCAAAAAGACAAAAAAGCTGAAAAAATCAAATAAATAAAAAAAATCATGAAAAAATAAAAAAAACATTGATTTTTTTTTTATTTTTTTTAAATAAAAAAAATCACCAACCCTGCAAGCTAGTCAGGACATCAGTAAGAATCCTCTTCAACACAATCATATTGTTTTCCTCCATCGTAGAAACCTCCTCTATGAAGTTTTCAATCAACTTTTCCAGAGGATGCCAACAGACGTGATGCCAACCAATATTGTCAATTTACCTTTTTCAAGTGTTTTGTTTAGTTTCCTTGATTCCTAAGGATACGTATATCGGCATTTTTAAGTTCTTTTCTCTATTATCCTCAATCTGCAAAAGTCTATTTGCTGAATTAAATTTCCCGTTTGATAGTTCGTAAGATATAATCCATAACTTATTAGAATCTTACATGAATTATATTTGCTCATATGCGTACACATATGACTTTCAATACTCTGAGATCAACATTATAAATGCTTTCCTAAACAAACATTATATTCATATGAAATCATGAAACCATTCTGTTTTTTTTTTTTTTGAACTAACGAAAGCTTGAAAATAAAGTGATTTCAGTGCAAAGATAATTCATAGAAGGATGGACAGATATAGCAATAGAGTATGAATATCAAAGCCTCACGTCAACGATGCGACATCGAGAAAGCGTGAATAAGCCAAACACGGTGAAGCCGGGAACCACAGCCATGCAGCAGCTCTCGTAAGTTGTGCAGCTGAAAAGTTACGATAAACATGTAAGCAGGGCAACAATCAGAGTGAGGCACTGTAATGCTCGACTAAATACTTATTGATACGAATAAATTGCATTGAATAACAATCGATGAGTTATACAGGACACCCATTTGACCATTAACTAAAATTAAAAAAAATACTGAATTGGAAAGTTATCTGGTGTCCTCGATTTATGCTATAGAGTGGTTTTTACTTGCAGCTATGGAAAATTGACCAAAATCAAAATTAATGGTGATACATCGCTGTTTTGCAATAGTCTAGGTAGTTTGTTGATAGCTTATCACTGGAGTGGCTAATCCTGCTTAACGCTAATGAATATTCAATATAACAGTACGTCATAAGTCGAATACAAAATTAAGTGAGTGGAGGCTGCCGGTGGATCATCGATACAAATTTATTACGTTTTATCTACAGATTGTGCGTGGCTGCATTAGTGTAACCGAATGAATGTGTCTTTATTTAGGGTGATAGTTTGCCACCGAAAACATACTGATGGACAATTGATTATAAAGGCCCCAGCTGCAATCGATGGAAGAAGTTTTTTAGATTCGTGCGGAACGAGGAGCCACACGCACGCAAACAGAACGACAACGGTCGCACAAATGCCACCGATATTCTTATTAATTACGTGGTTTGCCTGCCATGCAACATTGATGTACTTCTGTTTTGCGTACGCATATTGCCACATATGCACCGACGATGCTTCGCCAGTAATTCTAATTTTGGTTCGGTAAATTTCCCTCATCTCCGCCCAAAAAAGTCTTTGGATGCTTAATGAAAAGTTACTAATGCTAACTGCGACTAATATTAATTGACATTCATAATAAAGCTAATATCAGACTAATGATAAAGCTTTCACTAATCTCCCGAGCAACGAACTTATCTCGAAAAAGCCAGGTAAGGTGAAGAAACACAGTTTGTACCTCGTCACGCTGGAACAATAGCAAGTGATTTTGTTATCATGCTGTAGTGGAGAGTAAATTGCTAGAGTAAA
This sequence comes from Hyalella azteca, assembly GCF_000764305.2. Classification (NCBI taxonomy): domain Eukaryota; kingdom Metazoa; phylum Arthropoda; class Malacostraca; order Amphipoda; family Hyalellidae; genus Hyalella; species Hyalella azteca. Next base: position 121,663 of record NW_025932956.1, read on the forward strand.
AAATGTTACCCTTAAGTCTTAACTAAGGCTTCGATGGCACTTTATGGGAACCGTACGAGTACGAGTCGAGTTTATTACGCGTTCGGAACGAGTTCAGACGCCATGGAGCGCATAGGGAGTAGGGACGCAGTGTCTAGATTAGTTGGCCAATTAGTAGACAGTGGAGTGGAGTCCTGGTAAGATATTCCTAATAATACTATAGCTAGTTTTAGATTTTCTCTGACTTTAGTAAAATTTTGTGCTACCCCTCCAGGAAATCTTCACTATTGCGCAGTTTCCTGAATTGTTGTTAAACGCTTGTTTAACATTATTTAGAAAGGATACACATGGATATTTCGAGTTACTTTTTGAAGATCAAACTATTATATTTTTTCCAAACTATTTTAAAAATATTTTTTTAATATGATTCTATGATTGAGCTGGAGGCAAATCAAAGTCTTTCCAGTCAGCTGATGTCACCAGCTACAGATAGTATGGCCTCCAGACCACCATAGAACACAATTTTGGAAAATGTGCTTTTCCATTTTTATTTGCCTGTCAAGATTAAGTACCATATTAAACCACAACATGTATTCGTAGCAAAAAATCATATTAATTGCCGAGCTCTAATCTGAATAGTAAAAGGATACGTCTTAAGTTATTATATAAATATATGATGGGAAGTCAAAGTTTACACCACATCAATAATTGATTCGTTTCGTTATTTCTCGTTATGTCTCGGTACAATGGCTATAAATTCCGGGAAATTTTAAGCTACCTATTTTAACCGGGATGTCTTGTCTCGTCTCGGTATCGTCCCGGAATTCCTATGGAGAGCTGAAAATTGTCCCGGTTTTTATTGCGAACCTGGGACAGAGCCTGTTGTCTCGTATCGGATAGAAAAAATACCAAACGCAGGAGTCTAACGCCGAGCTCACCTCTCAACAAAAATCTACGGAGGAAGATACAAAATTTCAAGTATCATGGGCACGAGACTTCACATATACAGAAGTTTTAAGGTGGAATAGAGCGATGCTCAAACGTCTTAAGTAAGCGGACTGAGATTTTATTTTAATTTTGTTATCGTGTTGTTACTCTCCGAAGGAAGAACCGGTCACGTGATATAATATTTATAATAATATTCTACTGGGACCTTAAGAAGGTATTACAGAACAATGTACATGTACATCAATTTGCAGACCTAGGCCTATACTTTCAAAAAAAGTTAAGCGATCGGAAGTTCATCAGCCAATCATTGATGGCCCTTCAAGCCAAATCCACCAATCACAGACTAGAAAATAGAGCGTAAGTACTTACATTCACTTAGCGAATTTTGAAAGTATGGTCCCTGATATTTCCGTTGACAGATACCGTAAAACACACTCCGAACTCTAAAAAACTTCAACTGACGCAGCAAGCAAAGAAGGCATTTGACCACGTGAAGCTCATTCTCGCGGACTTGACCGCGCTTGCTCACCCTACTAATGTTGTATCACATTATCAACTTTTATCGCTGCATAACTCAAATTAAAAGTTGTTATACTCCCGCACTGTTTGCCTTCTGTTGCACATTGGTATTTAACAATGGTACGAGTTCTTTGTCAGTAAATAATGCACCTATGGACGTGTGATGAAATACTATGCAAATTTCCCTCCACTGACTATCAGACCGCATAGATTATGCACGACCAGCTCTGATGTCGGCGGTAAATTTTATGTGGCCGTCAGATTAGCTGCTTATCCCGACTTGTATATTGGATCCTCGCTCGTGGGATTTGACTCTGACGCCAGGAATCGTGCGTTCATTCACGAAAACTCCATGCTCTGGCTCAATCTCCTCGCAATTGACTCTTATCAGCTCTCGTGTCCGATTCTTTTACTAATTCCCAGGGTATCCGATTTGTTAATTTATTCAGTTCTATTTCGCATCCGTTGTAATTGTTTAGCATCAATTTGATGTTTATCCATAAACATATTGAATTAAGCTTGTTTGAGCTGTCAATCCGTTCAGTCCAAGCTATTGCTAATCTATCCAGTAGGGAAGGATCCTCTATTTTTCGGTTATTGGTGGGCGTGGCATTTAAGACCATCCCGACTTTTAAGGTGACGCAATTGGTTATTCGAGATATATAAGGTATTTCGTCACATTTTGGTGGCCAGTATGGGGACGGTCAGGTATCCTTTAATTGTCACGGGCAGAATTTTTCACGTAAACTCAATTTTCTACTCGATTATAATTATTATCTATGGCGGTAAGTTTAGAGACGTCACTAGATTCAACTTTTATTACGGACGGGAAAAACTTAAGATTTGAGGGGGCAAGAATTGCGCGATTATGATAGAAAACGTAAACTAGAACACCGTAAATCCGAAGAGGAAGAGCGCGAGTTGCGTAAATTAGAATTAACGCGGGAAGGAGCGAGAGAGAGAGAGAGAGAGCTGAGCAGGAGATCGATAGAGAGAAGCGTGCTCACGAACGTGAACTGAAAGCGCTCGAGCTGGAGAAGCTCAAACTGCAGGTCGAGCGCTAAGGTGCTCGTACACGGGGACAGTACTGGCGGCAAGTAGATCTGACAAATGCCAAATGTCTGCCGCTTGTTGTCTATCCCACAAGTAAGCTTAGACACGAGGCAAGTTTAAGATGCCGTCGTGCCTGTATCTAGTCGTTACCGGCACGGCGGCACCTTATATAAACTTGCCTCGTGTCTAAGCTTCCTTACGGGATAGACAACAAGCGGCAGACATTTGGTATTTGTCAGATCTACTTGCCGCCAGTACTGTCTTCGTGTATAGGCACCTTTAGGCACGTGAAGCTCAGCTTAAACTTGCGAGATTACAATCAAACTCCAATCAATTAATTCTTCTGGAATCCGACCTGTCACAAAGTTGGCCGGCTACAAGGAGGGAGAAGACTATTTATTTGAATACTTTTGAAAAGATGATAGAAGCCTATCAGTGGAGTGATACCATCGCCGTTACGGCTTGTTAAACGGTTTCGATAACACCAAGGTTAGTCTTTTTCTCAGGAAGTTACCGTTGGATTCTATGTATGCTGAAATGAAGCACCAGATTATCAAGACCTGCGGTTACGCGATTTACGACTACCAGTCCAGATTCAGGAATGTCAAGCAGAAGAGTGGTTCATTCAGACAATTTGTACTTTATTTTTGTGAAAATTTCAGTAAAAAATGCCAGATTAAAAAAAGTGTAAAATGAATGAAGAAAAAGAAGAAGGGGGGGTGAGGTGGTGAATAACTGGTTTTCAGCAGCAACCTTTACACGTATGATAACTTTTTTGCAATCATTTTTGTGCCAACACAAATATATATATAAGTTTATATTCACAAAGCACCAAGTTAGCAACAACTTACTTTGCCTGGCGTCTGTCGTCCCTGCCAGGGATTGGCGTGCGCCCATATGGTCGAGAAGCTGAGCTGTGTGAAGGGTGCATGCGACTGTCCAGTCAATGCTTAAAAGAACCCATCATCAGCGTCATTATAACTTGTATAACTTATAACTATAACGAACTTCTAACTACAACTAAATCTTGTAACTGTAACCTATAACTGTATTTAACGTATAAGTAATTGTATTACTATCGTGCTCACTCAGCTTCACAATCGTTGACGGTTGGGAGGGTGCGCGGTCAAAAGATCTCTCCAACCAGAACCTAGTCTACAGGTTCCACCAACGTTATTTTGTGCCAGTGTTCTGTTTAAATGAATATTAAGTTAAATACAATATTCATTACTTTCTGCTTCCGTTTTTCTTATGATATAAGATAGTAAAACAGCCATTCTTACACTGCAAAGAGCTTGCTCGGATTCCGATGCTAATGGCAATTGATAATCAATTGGATTCTCGCTAGATGATACAAGCTAATTTGCTGCACAAGGTTCTGTTCTGGCAAGTTTATAGGTAATCGTCCAATGATGCTTGAAGCTAAACATTTGCTTTGCGAACAATATCGGAAATTACGAACAAAGGGTCTCAATACTGTATAGAGTAAAATGATAATACATAGTTATATGCAGGCTTTTATTGATATAATCAGATTGCAGTTAACTTAAATCTGAGAGCAAAGTTGTAGTTATCAAATTGCGATTCAAATCCGCGCGGAAGTGATGTAGTCAATAAATTTGGAACTATGGATTTGGTCTTGAATGGTTAGATTTTAAAGACATAAGCAACCTTTGCACAGTAAAGATGTCTTATGTCAGAAAAAAAATTTATTTAGGATGTATACACTTACAACGAACATTTAGGGGTTATTTCTCGTGTTCAATTTAGATTCAATTCAATTATTTTGTGCTTTCACTCTCCTTCATCTGGCTTGTACAATGTAGAATAGTTTTCATCCTATTATTGCAGAATTTGTCTGAATCTGTTCACTAGATTGAATTTTTAAAATATATTCCATTATCCTACCCTACAACATACACTACTTGGAAATTTCTGTTAGCGCTCAGAGCAGAACTGCTGAAAATATTATGCTCGCAAATTTTCCGGTGTTGCAAATCCTCGTAAGCTCCTAAATCTGATTTCAAAACCAAAGAAGTAAAGAAATGGCATAAAAGTCAATTCCTATAATTTAAATTTTGAAATAAATTCAACAAATTGTATTAGAGAATTTTTATAATTAGCAATCACCTCAATTGCTTAACTACTCATTCCACTTGAAGTCCTCTTTCAGTCTTCTCAATGAAGCGAACTTTTTAGCTGGGAATATTGAACTGAGCCATATACATAAGTTACCCGTCAGTAAAGACACGTCTGAGCGTTGGTTTCTTTTCTAACTGTGACTAAAAAGATGCCAGTGACTAAGAGCAACGTGAGAAGTAAATATTTTAGATTAAAATAAAAAGTAAAATTAAAAATGAATTTTTTCATAAAAGTGAGTTATTTCTAATTCACACATTCAAATCACGAATATAAATTTTAAATTAAAATTATCCGTTTAAATTGGTCAGCTCAAATCTCATCAGTAGCATAAAAAACTGCCGAAATGTATGCGCATCGCCATTTCATATATTCCTTCGTGGTTTGAACATTTATTAACTTTTGTTTTGTATTACACTGATATATAATAATGATACCAGAATGTACATATTCACAGTTATGAATTTATCCTAACCGCATAAATTTATGCATTATGCTTGTTTTCTAATTCCAACTACGCATTCTGCATAACGGTTAGTTCTTTTTAAATGGCGAATATTTTAATTTACTGGCTTTGCCTTAAGTTGATCATTACATTCAGCAATTAAATAAATGTATAAATGTACATTTCAATATGATTCAATGTAATATATAACGTAACCATTGGTATGGTCTGTTCAATTATCAATCGGTGATAATCATAAAACAAGAATAAGCAAAAAGTTAACATTTAGGGCACTTGAGAAAAAATTTCTGATGGTAATCTACAAAAATTTTCGAGAATGTCAATGGCAACCAGCAATTTCTGTGATTTATTAGCTCATGCTGCAAAATAAACGAAAAGTTCTCATGATAAAAGAGTTTTTAATGTGGTTCTCCAAAAGCATAATTAGGCTAAAAAATCCCGACTGTTATTCACTCACTGATGAGCAGATAAAATAAAGGCAGATTAGGGTTTTGAATTATTAATTAATTATTAATTCCACTCCACAGTCACTTCGTGTTGAGGAAGGAAGTTCGCAGTCACGCGTGGGTGTGGAGTGAATTCCACAACCACGAGTGATTGTGAAGGGAAGTCGAGTTTGACGTATCGAGTATATCTTCCGAGGTTTGGAACTGTACCAGGATGATAAGGTACGTTGCCACGAAGCAAGAAATCTGAAAAATATAGCAGTGATAGTGAATAACTTATTTATTTACAATGGGAGACAACAATGCTTTTTACAAGGGTTTTGAAGCTAGGAAATGAGAGATGGATAATAACTGGAAGTTGAACTGATGAATTTATGGTTGAAAATTTCTCCAAGTATTAGAAAAATTAAATTTTTTAAGTGATAACCCAACATGAATTTGTGATGATTGATGGATAATGTTATTTGTGACTCAAAATCGAAGAACAAACAAATTTCGCTAAAATTTTTTATCAACTGACAGTAACTGTAGAAAAAGTTTTGGCAAACGTTGACGAACCCTTAGACAATGTGTTCAGTAAATCATCCATCACATATTAGCTTAGAATTATATTATTAATGAATTTACTTGTGTGCGTTTTCGCGTTTCTTACTCTGTCTTCGCGACTTTTAATACGTATGAAAGTTTGTGTATATTATGGCGCCTGAGTGTTTTATGGTGGCGTTTCTGAATTAAAAATGGAGCTGGTCTCGGAAACAAGTATGGATCAAACCATGTTTTATTTGCCGAATTTTCGATGCATTACATTTTTCACTGTGGAAGAAAAAACAATCTTTGTCGATTGTGATAAAAAAAATCATTTTTAGCGCTCTCACATGTGTATGTTGCTGCAAGCACTATACTAGTGAAAAAGTGATGAGTGGATCAGTTATATTGATGATACAAACCAGGCGGGACATATGTTATTATTTTGTAAGACTCTTTTTCAACACAATCATACGGGTTTCCTCCAATATAGAAACCTCTATGAACTTGTTTTCAATGAATTTTTCCAGAGAATTTCAACAGACGAGATGCCAATACTGTATATATCCTTTTGAAATGAACCTTCCTTGATTTCTAGGTATACCTAGAATCAGATATTTTTAATTCGTTCCTCTATTATCCTCAACCTGCAGAAGTCTATTTGCTGAATTAAATTTCCCGTGTGATAGTTAATAAGATATAATCCATAATTTATTCGAACCTTACATGAATTATGCACGTTCATGTATGTACAAATACGTTCTTTTAATACTATGAGGTCTACATCATAAATGCTTTCCCAAGGAAACATTATATTCATGTGAAATCATGGAACCATTCTATTTTTTTGGAATTAACGAAAGCTTGAACATCAAGTAAACTCATTGCAACGACAATTTATAGAAGATATATATTGCAAAGACAATTCATAATCAGCAGATATAGCAATAGAGTATGAATAACAAGGCCTCACGTCAACGATGCGAAATCGAGAAAGCGTGAACAAGCCACACACGGTGAAGCCGGGATCCGCAGCTAGCAGCTCTCGTAAGTTGTGCAGCTGAAAAGTTACGATAAAGTTGTAAACAGGTCAACAAAGTTACGATAAAGTTGTAAACAGGTCAAAAAAAGTTATGATAAACATGTAAACTGGTCAACAACCGGAGTAAGTAACTGTAATGCTAGACAAAATACGTATTGATACGAATAGTTTGTATTGAATAACAACCAATGAGTTATCCGGGACACCCAATTGACCATTACCTAAAATTTAAAGAAGTAAATAACTCAGTACTCACTGCAGTGAGTGACAGAGAGCGCATTTTCTCGTCGACGAAAACATGAAGTCACGGACGGACAGACAGACGGATAGACGGACGGACATGACGAGCACAATAGTGCATTTTTACCATAGATGAGAAAATGCGCTAAAAATACTGAATGAGAAAGTGATCTTGAGCCCTCGCTTTGAGGCTAGATTGGTTTATACTCACAGCTATGGAAAATTTACCATAATCAAAATTAATGGTGAAACATCGCTCTTTTGCAAAAGTCCAGGTAGTTTGTTGGTAGCTTATCACTAGAGTAGCTAGCTCTGCTTAACACTAATGAATATTGAATATAACAGTAATAAGTCGAATAAAAAAACTATGAGTGAAGGAAGCCGGTGAATCATCGATAAAAATTTATTAGGTTTTATTTACAGATTGTGCGTGGCTGCGTTAGTGTAACCGAATGAATGTGTCTTTATTTAGGATGATATATCCACCGAAAACATACCAATGTACTAGTGGCTAAAAACTTAGAAGCAAAGAAAACTCCACAAAAATTCATAGTATCTTTAAAGAAAACGTTTCGGAGTCCAGCTCCATCGTTAGTTCGAAAATTCTAGAACACAGATAAATCAGTAATTAGTACAGTCAAGATTACAACAAAAAACCCAAGCTGTAAAACCTACCTATTTACAATTTCAAGCGGGTAAGAGATAAAAGCTAAATTCAAACTAGGCCTCTGTTTAAAAATATACAATGATTCTAAAATGCGCAAATCAGAAACACCGGAACTGGAAGCTAAAACTTTGAAGTCACTGTCAGAAACTGTAACATCACACTGCTCGGCGTGAGCCCGCACAGCCGAATGAGGTGGGCGCGACAGTAAGTTACCAGTTCTATAACTCCGGTCCCTATGCTCTGCGACCCTAGAATAAAGATTGCGAGACGTCATCCCGACGTACGCAGATGCACATCGTGCGCAATTATATTTATAAACTAAGGGACGATCGCAAGTGCATAGGGAGAGTTTTTTGTACATAAAAAAGAACCGATTTTAAAATGGTTGACCAATATGACACGAACAATAACATTTGTGAAATACTTCGAAAACAAAAGTTTTAGCTCCCTTGACATAGTTTCGGCTGCAGGGCCGAAATATGGAAAAGAGCAATAAACAACATCCCTACCGTCGCGCTCGGGAGCAACCTCATTGTACCGCTTAGACATTAATTTCTTTATTTGGGTAAATACCAGATTAGTCGGAAATCCATTAGGCGAAAAGATATTGCGTAGAAATTCGAATTCAGCGTGCAAAATATTTTAAGTCGAACAAATACGAAAGCCCCGATGTAAAAGTGTTTGAATCCCATTAATCTTAAATCGAAACGAGCAAAAGCTAAAAAAGCCGGGCCCATACTTACAAAAAAAGTTAAGTGTTCGTAAGTTCATCAGCCAAACATTGACGGCCTTTCAAGCAAAATCCACCAATCATAGACAAGAAAATAGTGCGTAAGTACTTACGTTCACTTAGCGAATTCCGGAATACAGAAGTTTGAAAACGGCCATTAGATTTAGTAATATTACAGTCGAGGAAGGACAGGCTATTGTTAGATTCCAGTTCCATAGTAAATTTGATGGATTTATGTTGCATTGATTTGCATGCAGCTTAGGTTTTTTGTTGTAATCTTGACTGTACTAATTACTGATTCATCTGTGTTCTAGAATTTTCGAACTGACGATGGAGCTGGACTCCGAAACGTTTTCTTTAAAGATACAATGAATTTTTGTGGAGTTTTCTTTGTTTTTAAGTTTTTAGTGAATTTGCGATTCAAGCAAACCAGTGACATTATTACTTACTAGTGACTATAAAGGCCAAATTTGTAATAGGTCGAAAAAGCTTTTTCGAATCGTGCGTAGGAGGAGCCATTCGCACGCAGCCAGAACGGCAACTGTCGTACAAATGCCATACACCGATGTTCTTATTAGGTACGCGGTTTGCCTGGCATGCACCATTGATGTACTTCAGTTTTACGTACGCATGTTGCCACGTATGCACCATCGACGCTCCACCAGTAATTTTAATTTTGTTTTGGAATATTCGCTTCATCTTTGCTCAAATAAGTCTTAGGATGCTTAGTGAATAATTACTCATGATAGATGCGACTAAAATTAATAGACATTTATAATAAACCTAATATTATCCTGCTGAATGATAAAGCTTTCACTAACCTCCCGAGCAACGCTCTCATCTCGAAAAAGCCAAGTAAGGTGAAGAATCAGAGTTAGTAGCTCGTCACGCTGGAACAAAGGAAGTGATTTTATTAAAATGCAGAAATGGAGAGTAAATTGCTTGAGTAACAAATAAATTGAGTGTGAAATATTATTTTCCCTCAATAGATGGGCCGCCCAAATGAATAATTTTTTAATAATAGGACCGAGATCATCGTTCTCATCTTTTCTTTTGCTGTCCATGCGTTCCTCATCGCCGAATATTCTCATACGGAAACTGGTGCGCAAATTTTGCCGAAAAATATTGGCCAGATCTGTAAAAAATACTAAAAAAGGTGCCACGATATCTAATAAAAGCCACCTGAAAGTCGTAAAACATTTTACTGATTAGTTAATCATCGAATATACGTAATGTGTTAATGTGACTAATTTTAATGTGATTTTGACTAATTTTACAGTTTTCAGAGTATATACCTTGAACATTTAAAGTTTTGCGTAATGTGTTAATGTGACTAATTTTAATGTGACTTTGACTAATTTTACAGTTTTCAGAGTACCTTGAACATTTAAAATTTTGCGTAATGTGTTAATGTGACTAATTTTAATGTGACTTTGACTAATTTTACAGTTTTCAGAGTACCTGGAACATTTAAAGTTTTGCGCGCAAAATTAACTTTTGAACTAAATAGTCGCAAAAGTTGCATGGTTAGTTCGTTTTTGTGCCACGATGAGAGAGTTCTGGATGCTAGTCCCGCTTACTTATTGCAGTGTCAGCGGTTAATATCCGCAACATGTATAAACAAAAAATATTACGCATGCGTAACATCAACCATGGAAATTTGAGCAACAATATATTTATTACGAGGTCGGTGATAAGAAACATTTACTGCGGACTGTTCAACATATAGTAACTCGAGAAAGATGTTCCGAAAGTAACGCGAAGTTGAGTGTATATACAGATTTTAGAAAGGTCTTTGAATTTCAGAGTTTAGAGTCTATAGAGTCTAGTTTTGAATAGAGTTGAATAGAGTCTAGTTTTGGTTTTCCCAAAAATAAACAATTAATCAAATCAAATATCAATTTTTGAGAACCGATACTTGATTTTACTGGGAAAAATTTTTTTGAAGAGTGAACGCAGCGTACCTTCTTGAGGAGGATGTCAGGAACGCCGAGCAGGATATTGCCAGCGGCCATTGTGAGCGCCAAATAAGCGATAGTTACGATGCTCACAAATGGCAGTTTGTTCTTCATGAGGAAGAAAAGAAATGCGCTTATGATGGCAGTGCACACCATGTAAAGCATAATGAGAACGATGGGCACTCCCATGTACAGTTGAGTGACAGTGAACAATTCAGCCACTGACACCATGTTTCCCTCTATCCAGAAATGCAGGATATGAACAGTAGCTAAAAAGATCGACACTGGAATGAGACCAGCAATTGAAATAATGAAGGAGATTGACTTTTTATGAAGCAGGGACTCGTTCACTCCTTCAAGAGATTGATTCAACGAAATTACGACCAATTTCAAACTTCTTCCGTTTATTTGAATGTAGATGCAGAGTATCAATATAGCTGCAGTATCGATGCATTTGTTCATATTAAATGCAAATTCCAAAGTGGGCCCAAAGTAAACGCACGATGACATTATTCCCAATGTAGAGACCACAAAATACGCGATGATGATAGTCGATATGCAAATTTTCCACAAGATGCAGTACAAACTCACAGGAGAGAACATACCCCTATCTTATTCTGGGTCAATAATATTTTTAAGCATCTTCGGTACCTGGCAGTTTGGAGTGTTTCTACTATTTGAAACCACGACTCTTGCAAGCCCATCTTTTTTCGAATAAAAAGCACCGAAAAAGCCTAAACTCCAAACCGAAAAGTTAAAAAGTTTTTGCAAGTTGATTTTCATCATATCTTTTCTAAAAAAGGATCAAATTGCTGTTAAATTCTATTAATTATTAACGGAATTTCAAACCCGTTTTGAATGAAACTAGAATAGCATTATTGGTACGCGCATCACGAAATTATTGGTATGTACATCACGTGCATTGGAAGCGAAGTGTCTGCAGTTCGTCGCTTGCATTGACTTATATAGAGTCCAGAGGTCTTGTCTTCCTTTTTGTTGTGTTTTGACACGAAATTGGTGCCAAAAGGAAGCGATGATTGTTGACCGTACAAACTCTACCACGGAAACAAGATACTGCTTCTAGTCTCATCACGTACAACAGCCAACATCAGGCAGAGATCACAAAGAGATGATCCTGCAATGCTTCAGAAAATTATCGTCACTGACTCGGAGTTAAATAAATTTCATATTATTAATCATGTGTTGTTTTCTTCCTCAGTGAACTCTTCGGTTCATCGGTATCGGCTCCAGTGTATATAATCGTATGAATGTGCGATGAATAAGAAAGATTAACGGCAATATTAGCAATATTGAATGCCAAAAAAAATAAAAAAATTCGAAAAATACCACTCCTTTGAACGCTTTTAAATGATACATGGTCGGACTTGGAGTCATAAAATAATATCCATCTGCCACACTGAAGCCCTTTCATACTGGCATAACGAGACAACGATGTTCTATCGATCCGGGGCCCGATGGCAACACTTATTTTTAGGTGTATGAAAATCAACGAATGAAACATTTATTTACACAAAAAAGGAACATAATTGGGACAATACAAAACAATATTTTTGTTTTTCATTGAACGATTTCAAGTTCTTTGTTAACTTTAGTTCTCAGTGTTTTAGATATTTCCAGCGAAGGAAATACATGACCCAAGCTGATGAAACTGAAGGGTTCTATCCCTCTCCATGGCCCTTTCGGCATCATCTCTCAAAAACGATTCGTTTTTGAAACGATTCAAAAACGATTAACAGTCGCTGGCCTATTTAGCTACTGTCCCTCGTTGGTAGATTTGATCGTTGGTGATAGCAGCCTTAACTGAGAAATGGATATGATACGAAAGTGCAAGGTCCTCTGGTGAAATAGTTTTCTGCGGCCAGAAAGATGACTCTATACTCAAACGATATGAGTAACTTTCTCAAAAAGAACGCTAGGCCTGCTAAGCTCCTTTGCTGCGGTGCCTCTCACGCAGTATCAGGTCAGCAACTCTTACAATAGGTACAAATTATGTTAAAATTAGCGCAGAACACTTCGATCATGTATCCGCGAAAATTCGCTGATAGAAAACTTGCTCTGACTGCTGGTCACGAAAGTTTGTAGGGCAGCAGTGAAGGTTATTTGCTGGTTTTGAGAATAAACTTCTCAAAATCGATTAAGAAAATAACCATAAGACCTCCACTTATGTAGTTGTTTTAAACTTTTAATGCGGCAAGTTATTGCTGGATAGGAGGTTTGGAAAGCTATTTTGAAAAGCACACCACCTACGCACGTAAACATTTAACATAGTCGGAGAAAGATTACATCTGGATTTAAAATTTGGCAAACATGTCAAGATTCTTGCGATGAATAGTCCTGGTGTTAAAAGTTTCTCATGTTGAAGCGTTTATTTTTACATATTCATATTCGGTATACTATAAATTGTCATTGATTTTCCCGCAAACGCAAATTTTAGTAACATTCACGTTCTATTACTAAAACTGAATGCAATTAAAGTCTGCTAAGACATTAAATGGCGCATGAGGCAATACATTTTTTATTCATTCAACGCTTAAACGATACATCAAATTATTAATAATAAACTTTTTTCCTAAAATTGATTAGAATGTGGCTGAAAATTATTCTGAATCGTCCAAATAAGACATGGGTTAAATTTACTTTCTTAATTGTTCAGCGCATAAACGAAAAATTGCATCAGATTATCTTTGCTAATGTTTGTGTAACATAGAATATAATTTTCTGCGCCAATTGCGTTCGAGATATTATTGAGAAAAACATTGCTTACTGTTTTTTACTGAATGAGGCATTTCGTTAGGTTTTGTTTTAGACTAGAAATCTCCTAAACTTTTATAGCTTAGAGAAAATATACAAAAGCTATCATTGTGTCTGTCACAAAAAAATGCTTATCATGATCCTGCCTATCATTCCGTATCATTATTAAATATAAGCTTGCGATACTCCAGCTTTGTAATTACAAGACACTACAGTGATCCATGCGCCGTTGTATTTGCTGTGTGAGCGGCCCATCGCCTCGGTAAGAATATTGTCGGAATCGGTCATTTTATCCCAACATTTATCTCTAAGTTAATCTTCAAGAGATTAACCATGATGCTGAATATTTTTATTCATATTGTGTTATTGGCATTGCGTATGTAAAATAATATAAATAATAATAAATAACAATTCACTGGCTTGAAGAACCCTTGAGATTCTTAGCTAAAAGTCTCACTCGATTAACAAATAAAACTAACTTGATGTTGCTTTTTGGCGTACAAAATTAGTTATTTACTACTTGCTTCTGAATTATTTTCGAATCGAACACAATTAAAAATACAAATGGATTTAGTCGTCGACAACTTTCACCTTATATAAAAAGCTTTTAAAAAAAACTTTTCTTTTAATTCAACATTTCTAAATCTTAAAGCATTATAAAACAAAGCTTCTGTCGACCAAATAAGTATACAGTATACCAAATTGTTCACCAGGAGATGCCCGGCGTGTACCAATGCGACGTGTGTGAGCACTACTACAACTCAGCCGAGAGGAAGCCGCTATGTCTGCCCTGACGTCATGACTTCTGCAGGGATTGCCTCTCAAAATTACCTTTGTTTAAAGTGAGTATTAAAGATTTATTTTCTTCTTCTTTATATAATTCGTAATTGATCGAAAGTTGCTTCTATTTAGTCAGGTTGCGTCCGTATCGTATAGATATAGTGCTTTACTCGGAGCTTTCGATTATACGTTCTCGAATACTTGGGCTTCGGGAAAAAATATAGCACGAAGAGAGGGTTGCAATGAAACAGTGGTACATTCAATATGAACCTCAATCAAATGCATGTCCTAAGTTAACGAAATCACTGGTAAAGGAAACGGGTCATCGAACACAATCAAAGTTGAAAATTTATCCATCTACATCGTGCAAGCTTCCTAATTTCCCAGAAACGTTGATCCATGGTGCATTTCGTTGATCCATCGTGCAATCTATCCTTTGCACGGTCGCCTTTCTCAGTCGCTTTGTCTTCACAGATGTAGTATCTCTGTTGGTAAGGATGTCTCATTGTCGGTCTAAACGTATATTTTATCACGACCGTAGTTCTGAATGGTGGCGTTGTCTTCACTGTCGACGATGTTACTCCAAGCTCGTTGCTGTACCGACACTATATACCGTTGTACCGTTGCCCGTGACTCCACCGCACTGATGATCGACTTGTGATATTCATTTCTCAGTGTTCGATGCTGGAATTTCCGGCTTTAAAATCGTTGAACGTCTTGTTGTCTTTCGCGTTTTCTCACGGCTAAACCACAGCCGTAGCAAAGATGTCGACAGTACAAATATCTCCAAGTCATGGCCGTTATTTTTGGACTTATGGTGTTATATCAGAGATAAAGTTGTATCAATGAATAGAATTTTTGCGCGTCTGTTATTTCTTTACATGCCAGCCAAAAGCCCATGACATCACATGCGCCTGCGGAGCTGCAGATCGTTTTTGCGCGATGGTAGAAGAAAATTAACTTTTTGATGCGAATTTTAGGGTTTTCAGAACATTTTTCTACCCGGTTCAATATTCGTTCAAACAAGAAATTAGTGCCTATGTGATTTTGGGGGGTTTCAATAATATTTGACGTTATTTAATGTTCTTTGTAATGAATTAAGATTAAATTAATAGATTCTAACTGTATCCAATGCACTATACCTACACTAAGTTCTGTCTGCATTGTATTTCATGTAAAAAACGAGGATTTTTAATCAGATTGCTCAACCTGCTAAGAAACATGTATCTCGGTACATTTTTTGGTATTATTGCAGATTAACTACATCCAAAAAAAAGGGTGTTTTTTTTTTAATTATATGTTTTTTGGGGTGTAGATTACGAATCTGAAATCCAAGTTAGGCATTTTTAGCGCGATTTTTGGGTCGGAAAAAAATCGGTTTTCCGATGCCGACCGCCAAAAATGGATTTCAGATTCGTAATCTACACCCCAAAAAACATATAATTCAAAAAAACACCCTTTTTTTGGATGTAGTTAATCTGCAATAATACCCATTTTTTTATTTGCTGATGCTGGCAAATGCAAAAATTTCAAGCTCAGGAATAAATTAACTTTTCAGAGGTTTAAATTATGAACATTCATAATTAACTGATATATTTCATTTTCTTAAAATTCAGTTGAATGATATATCCTCTGAAACTTTACCATCTAGTTGAAAATTTTTACACCTTATTTTTTGAATGATTTTGTAAGAATTTACACAGTCGACTTTGGATTCAAAATTTTATTTAATCAACGAATTCAAAAGAAGTAAAATTGGCTGGAAGCAGCAACGACGCTTTCAGTAATAGTCAAGATGCTTTGCAAGGTTTTCATTTATTTATTTATCCTTCTGGTACCAGCAACGATGAAGTATAATTTGGTAAGCAATAGCGATGAAGTAAAATAAGGTTGGATTGCTCCGAGCGTGGCCAAGTTTAAAGGGCTCCAGGTGTGGTTACCCAGCCGCTGCGACGTAGCCGTGACGCCCGACAACGTAGACGTTACGTATAAGAAATAACGTGGCACACAGGAATGGCTCAGCGACAGCACTGGACCCGAAACTTGAGGAACGTAGATACTAAAAAGACATAAACATAATCTTGGTCAGGTTCATAAAGGATTTGACGGTAAATTTAATGAGCAGCGATTTCAGCAATTAAATCAAATCCAAAATCTGTCAACTGACCTGAGTTTTTAATGCCCAGTGTTATGACTTAATGAATATGGAATGAATGAAGAGTTTAATCGGAGAAATTTAGAGGAAATCAGTTAGAGGAGTAGGAAGTCGGAAAATGAGAGCAAGAATAGCTAAAGGTTTCACTGCGTGTTGAAAGAAGATGAAAGACTTAAATTAGGATTGCACATTCCGAAACAGTATAACCAACTGCCATCGTGAATTGCACGACCTCATATCTGGCAAAATAGAACTATTGATATTTGACAAACTTTGAAATGATTTAAAATATTTGATGTAATTTGATATATATTTAACACCCATATATTTATAACTTTGATATATATTTTATTAAAATAAATTTAATATATATTGAAATAAACTTAAACTTTGCTATAGATTTGCAATATATTAGATATTAATTTGATATAAATTTGCTTAAAATGATACACTTAAAAAATGTGTCCCACAGGAACAAAAATAAGCATATTTAATGCAAACCAAACAAAAGGAAAATGACACCACATTCGCTCAAAATAAGGGACAGCGATTAAGGTTTATTGAAAGTTTGAGAAATACTTAATGAATGACGAGTATGATGCTTCTGGAGACACTGTTTAGTTGACGGCACAAAACTGTAGTTCGTAAGGATCACAGAGTGACGACCACCGCTCGGAATAGCCAAATGAATCTTGCCAATTTGAAGAGCTTGTTCGCCCAGTTTCGGACGTTGACTTGTCCGCACAAGCTGGACAAAAGGCAACCGCACTGCGCCGGAAATAAATAATTCGAGATTACCTTTATTATTATGGAAGATTGTAAGGATATAAAATTTATCTTTGAAATTAAAGAAATAATCGGTGAGAAATATATAATTTCTCACAGATTTGCAGCTTGCCAGACGTCATTCATTTCGAAATTTAAAAATTATGGTTTTCGAGCCACTCTACTCATCCTATTGCCGTGGATGATTCTGTGCATACTGTTTATGGATCAGCCACACATCAGATTGCTACAACTCACGTCCGAATTCGAAAATTTTCGGGTAGGGTGGCCATCGGCAGGTTATAGATGTAACATATAGGCCGGACACTCCATCTATGCCGCATCGCTGCGCCATCGGTGTTCCACCCATGATTGTCACCTATAACCACTAATAATCATGGGTGCTGCACCGATAATTTTCATTTTATAGTTGCTTGATGGTCACGGAAGAACAACCTTTTGGTTCGCATTAAGAAAAGATTTATTTAAGAGTCCTTATATAGGCAGGCATCGCCTAGAGCTGCGATTTACATCGCCTAGAGCTGCGATATATTTTCGCATTGTTATAACATCAAAATCCTCGATATTATTTTTAAATTGCGTTGTTGATTTCAATGCAATATATCGCAGCTCTAGGCCCATACACTAAAATCTAGGAAAATCGTAAAGTGGCGTGTAGGATTTTCTCAAAAATCATACGTCGCCCTTAATTAGCGTTGTAGGTCTACGCTAAACGCGCAGACTTCTTTCAGTGCATGTGAGGTTATACATATACAACCGGTAGGAAGTATCTGATAGCAGATGATTGGAAATGAGATCAGGGTGATAAATTCAAAAAGTAATTCATGAAATTTAACAGGATGCATTTCCAGCAAAAATTATCGTGGGCTGAAAGTCAGCAAATAATAGAACAATTACATTCACCTCAAACTATAGCATTTACCCGTCTGACGAAGCAAAATCAACGCCTTGACGTTTTTTGTTATGGACGGACAGCATCCAGCTAGTAAACCATCTCGTGGCTCTCAACAGCACCTAGTACAGGTAGAGGTAAGCCTGCACTAACAGAATGCAGATACAAGGTGTAGGATTAGAATTAAGTATGTCTGTTACTGCTAGACATTGACCAGAACATATGTTTTCCTTCTGAAGATGAAGAAACAAATTTCTTTCGTTACACTGATATTGTGACTTGGGGGTGCCTACACAACGACAATGAAATCAAGTACGTTGAACAGATATATATTGGAGAGTATAATCTCATATATATTGCAATGATGATAATTCCAGTCTTCAACCCAGGTAAACGATAGCTGCTACATGAAAGCTCCTTAGTACGAGATACAAAAAACCCAGTCTCATTTCTTTTTCTTCGAATGACTGATAAGCATCAGAATAATGATGAGGTTTGATGTAAAACAAATATCACCCTTGGAATTTTTTAGACAAATTTTGTTTAACGTACTATAATGTAATTAAGGGAAAATCAGCTCTGAGAAAATGTTTGCCTATGCAGCTGGTGAATTTGAATTTTATATAGTAATTCTCAACTAATCATCTGTGAATTAGCTTCACAATGACATAAAATTTCCGTAACTCTTTTTCAAGTCTATTAATTATTAATATCCTATTTTTTCCTGACTTTTTGGAAGTTAGATATGCACGCAATGTTATTGTGTTGAAAATATACATATATAGTTTGTGGGGTCTTATGCCAGCAATCTCAGATAATTGACCCTTGACACGCGACATTACATTTGGGAAGTTATTAATAAATAATTATTATCTGAAATAAAGACATATCATACGAAGATATATCTCTACTTGTTATATGTTCAATATTTCAACTCATTTATCAAGTTTTTTGCCCAAACACATAACAATTTCAAGTGTTATAAATTACTAGCATGGAAGAAATGTTGACAACTATTCTGGAAAAGAAGAAATAATAACAGCCTACCAATTTATTTAATGAAAACACTCCGACACGCACACGTGGGCAAACAAAAATCACGAAATACACCAGGGCATGCAAGATGCCTAGGATTCCTGTTCGTCGAGATTACGAAGAATAATTAAAATGAACGCAAGATTATTACAATTGCATTGATTTCAAGAACTTGAGGTGCAAATAATTTTCTGACTAGGCCCATTATTAAGGAAAAGTCATAATTCGTTCAGTCTTTTTTCGTCATTACAAAGTATGATTTGAAATTCAATTGAGCTGTTCAGCTAAATTCATGCAACGTATGACAAAAATTTCTAGCTTACCTTCGCCAGGTTTGATGGCTCCAAATGCAGCTTGTTATCGTTCAAGAAAAATTATCCGTGATTTATTTTAGTTGCGGTGCCCAGCTATTGTATTCAACAAGTTAATATTGAATAAATATTTATCATATTTCACCAGATCAATTGCGGTCAACATACGACGTGGTCACGGCCGTGTCGGTGATGTTGCTACACTTGATTCTGTGGTGGCGCTGCGACGTCGTCTGTCCCATCTTCATCCAAGCCAGTGACCTTAACGATCTCAACTTCTCACCAATGATGCTTTTGGAATTTTAATCTTTACAAGATCATTGGTATCAATATACAAGTTTTTAAATTGCACAGCAATTTTGTACAGCCACCATCATTCCTGTGATGTACTTCACCAACTCTACTGATTACCTATCCAGCAGAGTAATTGATATTAAACATTCTAGTATACATTTTTTCAATAACATGGTTAAAAAATGATTAGAATTTGACCCTAGTCAGAAATCGATTAGGAGAATAACCAATTCTGAAAATAACCTCGATGTAATTCAAAAGAGCATTCTGATGGACTATACAATCCATCAGCATTGAATTAAATTAAATCACACATGAAAATTTGAATTTCAAAAACATTGTTTCATACCCTTAATTAAAGAAAACCATAGATTTTAAAGTAACGGTACTTTTAAATCTATGTTTTTCTTTAAGGCATGAAACATAATGTTTTTTGAAATTCTAATTTTCATGTGTGATTCAATTTAATTCAATGCTGAATTGGCATAATTTTCTAAACAAATGCTACCATATTTGTGGTAGGAATCGCTAGGGGGAAGACATTCTGATTTTGGAATCCTCTCGGTAGGTGGAAGACATCGACTGGCGATTGACGTTCCTTGCGCATCACGGCACAATGCGCCGGCACAGCGACCAGGTGAGCTCAAAGGGTGTCCGTGAGGTCCTTTAGTTCTACCCCATTCAAGACACGATTTTTCGTTGCGGCTAGTTCTTTTCGTTTTCAGATTTTCAGATCGGGAAAAGTTTCTACTTTAATTTCGAATTTTTAAACGTTTCTTATAGTGTGGATGTATAATGTTGGGCTATTGACAGCAATATTCTAACGAACACTTGCAAGTAACAATGTTTTATTTTTACGCATTAAAGTTAACATAGTTTTAAGGGCTAAATTGAGACATGAGTGGTCTGAGTAATTTTTGAATGCTTTTGAGTAATTTTTTCATTATTTGTGGATGCGTATCAAACTTTTGCGTAATTTTCGGCAAAATTGACATAGGGGAAAAACATAGTATAAAAAAAATGGAATAGAAATAAGAAGCCGGAAATCAACAAACATGAAGATGAAAACTCATACACCAGCTTGACACAGGGTACAAAAATTTGTTCGTGCGATTTGAAGAATGCATGCAATTTTTACCTCCCCTCAAAGTTTGCGTCAATTTCACATTATTATAAATAATTCACCAACTTTTCTTCGTAGACAGATTAATTGTAAGAAAAGATAATTTGGTTCGTTTGCTAAGCATAGTCAGATTCAAAGGTGCATTACTAATTTTATTGATGACATCGATTTTATATGGCATGTTGATTGTCGATTCATTCCTCTAAAGTTATTGTGTCTAATATGTGCGCAGCTTCAGCGTCTGCAGCAGTTGCTGCGACAGGCTCCTGGTTATGGCATGTGGATTATTCAGCCTCAAGAGAGCACGAATAGTTGACGTAAGTCTTGGTCATTGTCAGTTTAGTATGCGTACACATTCTACTATTTTTTAATACTGCGTTTAATATTTATAATACTCGTCGGACAATTGGCCTCGCATGAGCTGGTGTGATACTGATTTGTTAGATTGTTTGCCGGTTGATCGTGAACGGTCGTGTTGGATTCATCGGGACTGTTCGTGCATTTGAAGCGAGAATCAAATCTTTCTTAAATTAGGATACAATAGCTTTATTGCTGTGGATGAGTTTCGGGACAACAGAAATTTGATTTTGGATTTTTCTTATGAGATGAGAGAACCGGATCCTAGCCGACCGTTTAAGTTATTTATGTTCTTAGCGCATTTTCTCATTTATGAAAAATGCTCTATTGTACTCGTCATGTCCGTCTGTCCGTCTGTCCGTCCGAAACTTCACGTCTTCGTCGCAAGAAAATGCGCTCTCTGTCACTCACTGCAGTGAGTACTGAGTTATATTTTTTCGAAATATTTGGTATTTTACCGTGTACAAAGACTTGATTATATCAGAAGTATCACTGAAAATATTTCGTTTTATATAAAAAAGTTTTTTCTTCTCAGTCAGAAGACAAAACTTGATTCCAAATTAATACAGTGAGGTAAAGATAGTTAGTTCATTATAGAAATTGTATTAGTAACGCTAAAAAACAACTCCATAAACTTACAAATGTATGCAAATTTGTATTCAAATTTCAAGTAACAATATTTTTGTGCTTTAGTAATCATGGACGGTACCACCTGAAAATAAAATAAGCGTATTGTAGTATCTTGCAACAATACGCATTAAAGATTCATATTTAGACTCTTATATATATTTACGGTTATATATATTTAGGTTCTAAATAAACGCACAAACAGACTGAAGCAAAAACATAATTGGTAATGTAAACAGGGAATTACGACTTAAATACTCTGAGGCTGCGACTCTACTCACGGATAAAGTGCTATTCACAATAGAAGGCATTTCGAATGGTTAAAAATTTTAAATCGTTCGGTAATTCATACCCGCGCCTAACGCTATTTAAATTTTATAAACTGAGATGATTTATCGCATTTTTCATTTCATCGCCTTGAATTAATATAAAATTTATTTGAATGTTTAGCAATTGAGAAGGCTCAATTTGTCGAGTGTTTAGGCCATGTTGCCGCCTGCATTTAATTGTAACCATGTAATTAGATGTAATTCGTTAACGTGTTTCAGATAAATGATGATAAAAACGCTTAAATATATTGAATACACACACAAACACGTAATAAATTGTGTCTCAAGGTGAGAGATGTAATAAAGGTTCACTAATTTCCGTAATTGATGTCCAAATGAGAGGGTTTTCAGAGTGTGAATATACGCGCAATGACACTGGTGGGCACTATTCTGTTGCAGAGCAAATGCAAATTTTGTAATAGTTAACAAACCGCTGGAATGAGATTAGAGGCAATAGTGAGTCTTAGGTGTTTGGGCTTAGGGAAACAATGAGAAACACGCAAGGAAGGTGACTGATGCAAAGATGAAAGAACGACTGGTGATGATGATTGTGATGTCGGAAGAAAAAGGCTGGACCAGCGCTCCTCTATTTGTGGGGGATTACGAATGGAGGGGACTGACGAGGTAAGTGGTGCCTTAATATTTACTGGTTCTTATTCTTTCATTGCAGAAAGGGAGACCATTGAAGATCAGAAATCTTATTTTCTCCACTAGGTGATGGTCGTTGGAGAGCCGCTTGGTTAGAGAGATTGTGTGATGTAGGAGAAGACAGCGGATGAATGGATTGTGACCATGATGGACGTTTTAGCTTGAGTGACCGCTGGTATAATTGAGCTTGGAAGGAGATATAGGGCAGCGTTTCGAGACCAGAAAAAGATTAAAAATCTGTCTAGAGGGGATTGCAGCGCTTATAAGCAAAATAATATGCGTTTAAAAATTACTTTCTAAAAACAACACTTCTAAAGAATCCAGTGTTTCCAATGTTACACATGTACAATGAATTTATTATTTTATTTTTAAAATTAAAAAAAAGGCAATTTTTAAATTTTGCCTAAAATATAGCAAAATTTAAATTTTCAAAATTATAAATTCTGTCAAAGGATTCATGCATTGTCTCAGACTTTATGCAAGTGTTCAAAATTTTAAATGATTGGACAAGTACAGTGGCGGAAATGGCTATACGACCACCCGGTTTTTCTGAATATTTTTTCTTGCACAAAAAATACTGGATTCCAATTGTACGTGGCTAAATTACGTTTAAAAACGGTTCCAACGATATGCGAAAAAAATAATTTTTTCGAAATATATAACATGAAATGATGAAAATTAGAAAAACCTAGGTGGAAATGGTTATAAGACCAAGATAGGTTTTTCCTTTTTTTGGATCCGATACACTCGTTGTATTAGGTAATATCAATTCCTTTCGACGTAATTACCTCAATGCATCTTCTCCCCATGCGATGTATAAAATAATCCAGGATTTTTTGAAAAATTTATCCCAGGAACGAAGAATAGCCGCGCTCAGGTTACTCACAGATAGAAACTGGCGCTCATTTTGGTAAACATCCCTCGCTATGATGCTCCATAGGTTTTTATAGGGGTTGAGGTCTGAACTAAGCACTTGCCAAGGCAACAAGGTAATATTCTGCAGCTCTTGGAACCACTTGTTTGCTGACTTTGCATTGTGACTCGAAGCATTGTCTTGATGGAAAACATATGATCCCTCATGTTTCTCATCGGCAAAAGGGAGAAGATGGTAAAATAGCGTGTGCTTGCATGCCCCTGAATCTTGTCTCCCACGTAAAATAGCTGCATGGAGTTGATTTTTCCTTTGCTAAACGCCCCCCCAAACCATGACCGAACCAACACCAGATTATTGCTTGGAAAAGAATTAAAGCTCACGGTCCAGGCGGTGCCAATAGCATTGCCATCCATCTGGACCATCAAGACTGAACTGAAGATAATCCCTCACCATCATAATTTTCATCACTGAAGATAATCCCTCACCGATAAACACATTATTTTCAGCGAGTTTTAGTAGGTTGATAATATGTTTTTTTTTTGAGCGTAGAGGCAGTTTTCCGCTTCATGTACTTGAATTTCTTAGAGTCATACAATATCTGACGGAAGCGTCGTGCAGTCACATCATCTCCAGTGGCCAATTTTATAGAAGTAGAGGTAGCTCCAGCTCTAGAAGCCTCTGAAAACACTCGCCTAAGATCCCTGTCGGTTAATTTTGGGGTTTGTCTAGGGTGCATTTTTGATTCGTAGCCGTCCGAATTAGCAAAAAATGATTGTACAATGGTTTTTGAGCGTTTTATTTCCTTTGCAATGTCCGCATTTCGCAATTAGGCCAAAATATGCGGCTTCTCGGCCTTTGCGAGTCTTGTCTTCTTTGACATCAGTTTTACTTCGAAAAAATATAAAAGGGGACAATGAACTACACCAGAAGTACCCTAAATGACGAAAATCAGGATATTTTTTATCTTGCTGTACTTTATAACGTCAGTATATTACAAAAAGATACTAAAATGAAGAAAATCCCATCATGGTCGTATAACCATTTCCACCTAGGTTTTTCTAATTTTCATCAGTTCTTGTTATATATTTTGAAAAAATATTTTTTTCGTATATCGTTTTAACCGTTTTTCAACGTAGTTTAGCCACGTATAATTGGAATCCAGCATTTTTTGTGCAAGAAAAAATATTCAGAAAAAACCTGGTGGTAATATAGCCATTTCCGCCACTGTAGAAGCGTGTTGAATAGATATCGATTATAAGATTTGTATGAGACAACATTATTCTTCCAAAATTTTTTAATGTTAGACTTTTTTTATTATACATTCTGTCAATTGATTCAAGCATTGTCTCTAACTTCACGTAAGTGTGCAAAATTTCAGATCAATTGGACAGGTAGAAGTGTGTTAAATATCGATTATAAGATTTGTAGCAGACAGACAAACAGACAGCAAGAAGTGAAGTTATAGAGAAGTGTTGTAAAAAAAAGAGTTTTATTCCATATTATCAAAGCAATGAATTAGTAATATCACATCAATACTCAATTAAAGTGGCGAATATTAGTATAGTAGAATAGTATAGTGGTGTCAGCGTTGATTAGTCCATTAGACGTAACACCGATTCTCAACATCCCAGAATATTCACAGCTTGTTGCAAATCTCAAACACGCAACTCACAGCTTCAATTTTGCGTCGCTTAACCGCCCGACCTCCTCGACGGTTTGACCAAAACTGCCACAGGAAACTTGGATTGAACTCATAATTCAGTGTTCCAATCCTAGTACTCTGAACTGTTACCACTGGGCTGCCTTTTAATTAGTTCAGCTACCATTGCGCCATACTAATTTAATAGGTATTGGCTTTGTTAACAAACTACCTTTAGGTGTTCATAATCATTTAATATCCCGCTTCGTCTTAAAGCATTTCTCAAATAGCCCGATTTGAACCCGCTTGTACTCCGCGCATACGGACTTATATGGTCGTGACGGAGGGACCAATCCTTCCTTAGGAGGTGATGCGACTGGTATCTTTGATACGTGAGTTTAGTTATTCATAAATATTAAAATCACCTAATCTATTGGTGCTATAGCAAAGATGGTGTAGGTTGACATAATTTAAATTTCGACTCAGTACTCATCTATATATGCTGTCTTAATAGCCTAGTTTGAATATCTTTGGATTGTATAAACTTTCGGAAATTTTTTACATTGATGATATTCGCATAACATCTCATTATCGGGATAATAAGTTTATTATTCTGGAATGTTAGAAATTTCCACATTCCTTAGGTTCTTAGGTTTCTTTTTCTTCATACAGGGTGTTTCAGAATTAAGTAACCCTTTTAATTTGTTAATAAATAAAAAACTAAGAACGTTATGAAGTTGAAACTTGTTTTATTTAAAAGAAGAACATTTTTATGGTAATATTGTATCCTAGTTTTTAAATATAATATCTTTTAAATGCCCACATTGCTATTTATTATTTTGAGTGATCACTCTTTGTTTTTCGTTTTATTTATTTACGTTGATTATGCATGTTCGCGCTTTCTTTGATTAGGAAAGGGCGGACTCCAGTGCTAAATTTGGGCTTGGCCTTTTCTTGTGGCTCGACCACCTTAGCTTTGAGCTTCGACTTTCTACTCTGATAAGTATAATATTTGTTCCTAACTTATTGGGGAAGCTTGGTGCTTTCCTAAGCATAAATTACTTGTTTATTTTGGAGTCTGCCCTCTCTTTCTTCTACTTTCATTATTTCCCTTTACATGGCCTCACAAGCCTTTAAAAGTTACAGCTTAACCGCTTGGTGGCTAAAGATTTTAAGGTGGGTCCGAGGCTGTTATAGTGACATATTGCGTCTTACATTTATGTTCATAGAACTTATGATTTAATTACCATCTATCTAACGGCTATTTATTCCTTCTATTCGATAGAATAACTGCATATCCGGTGAGAACCAACCTTCGATCTTTTTTATAAGGACTTTCAGCGACACTGTTTGCGATAGAAAGAGCCTTCCGTTTATCACGGTGTGTAAACCGTGTAATGCTTTGCTTATATGAATGTATTTGAAACTTGCGATATTGGAATAATACTACTGGAATGCAGAATTGTAAAATTTACGAGATATTTCTTGCTTCTACAGTTATGTTGGGCCGGGTTTATTCGTCGGCATAACGGCGATAAACTGTATTGGAACCGCTGCCAAGCGTCATTTTTCGTGACTTGGTTCAATCCTAGATTTTTGTGAATACGTCTGCTTTCTCAATATTTGGACCAGTCATCTCTGAAATAAAAGTTCCATTTTGTTTACTGTTTTTTGTATCAAGCCTAACAGGAAAGACCATCAAATTTAATAAAGAAATAAGAAAATCACGTGCACAAAAAAAATCACCAAAATCCCCCCAAAATCCCGGTAAAATCCCAAAAGAGGGCGAGTTTAGTCAGTCTTGTTCCGCGTCAGCAGGTTTTGCTCCATGAGTGAGCTGATTAGGGCACTGCATTACGGAGACACAACTGGAGCCGAAGAAACTGCCGAACAAAACATACGTCATAAGCTTTTAGAGTCGTGTATAGGTTATAAGCTGGCTATATTTCCGTGAATCAGTATCTATTACAGTGCTTAATTGAATTATCTTTTTTTTGTGGTAGAAAATTTATATATTTTTAACACAATGTGTAGCATTATGACAAAAAGAAACTGTTGCACGAGTTTGCTTAGAGAATAATCACACATTTTTCATGACTCACGTTGAAACGTTGCATGGGGGAGCTCTTGCATTTCGGGTAAGCTTTTGCGAAGTTGCTGCATTTGCTCTGCAAGAAAATCTTCTGGAAGGCCACGTCGTCCAATGTGTTGTCAGGCTTCAGCTGTTGAGGAAAGGAGGCTTTGGAAATAACTAGTAGAATAAACAGAAAATGAGTAGCAGATATATAGATATTTTATTTTTTAAGGGGGAGAGAAGCGTATTGAGCTTGTTGTTAATAAAAAATACAATTGGGTGGCATTTTCAGAAAAAGAAAACAAAATGGAATAAATATTCCGGGGGATGAAATTTGAGAGATTTAGAATTACACACTCCCTGGATATGGAGAATTTGAAACATTGTTACTCACCGTGCAAACGAGAAAATTTGTACCTTCAAGAGTATTGTGCAACAAAATAAGTTGCATGTTCAATATCCCTTTTCAGTTCACTGACAATGCTTAAGAAACGCTACATCTTTCAATTCAGCGGTCAAAGCGGAATAAAACTCACAGCAGAATGTATATTGGATCGCAGAGCGAGCGTATTAGCTAAATCGTTTCTGTCTGTGTAGATGCTTAAGTAGCTGCACTATGTACTGCACTCAGTGCTTAAGTAACTGCACTATGTACTGCACTCAGTGCTCAAGTAACTGCACTATGTACTGCACTCAGTGCTCAAGTAACTGCACTNAACATGCGCATGTTGTAGGCAAAGCTGCGACACATGTCGTTAGTCATGGAAAATTATGTTTAACATTATCAACTTATTAACTAACATCAACTATTATACATTACAAGCACACCGTTAGCTAGACATGACAATAAATATCTTCAGTTCAACGCTTGCATGGAAAGTTCAATATGAACATACTGAAGCTTTATCACGTAAAAACTAGACCAAATATCAACAGTGGACAAAATTCAACCCAAAAGTTCCCAATTGCTTACACACATCTAGTATTATCTATTGTTACACACATTAGAGTTTTTCTAGGGCCTGCAACACCTAAAGCTTAAGTAGCCCCACACATATCGTGACATCTTCCAGCTCTACAAGCCTCACCACCACGAGGGCACGTGACAGTGCTTGTATAGGGATTATGTTGTTCTGAACGATGGTAGAGGAGTGATAAAGGGAGGTACTAAGGGGTGCACTGAAGAGAGGTACTAAGGGGTGCACTGAAGAGAGGCACTAAGGAGTGCACTGAAGAGAGGCACTAAGGGGTGCACTGAAGAGAGGTACTAAGGAGTGAACTAAAGAGAGGCACTAAGGGGTGCACTGAAGGGAGGCACTAAGAGGTGCACTGAAGGGAGGCACTAAGGGGTGAACTGAAGATAGGCACTAAGGGGTGCACTGAAGGGAGGTACTAAGGGGTGCACTGAAGAGAGGCACTAAGGGGTGCACTGAAGAGAGGCACTAAGGGGTGCACTGAAGAGAGGCACTAAGGGGTGCACTGAAGAGAGGCACTAAGGGGTGCACTGAAGGGAGGCACCAAGGGGTGCACTGAAGAGAGGCACC
>NW_025932956.1:150877-153539 GCF_000764305.2 Hyalella azteca
ATTTATAACCGTCCAATTGTCAAACTCCGAAGAAGAGGATCAACAATGATTGAACCGTAACCGATGACGTGAGCTCTAGGTACAAGAGCAGCCACTTAAAAGTTAAAGTGCTACTTTCGAGGTGCTACTTCAAGATCCTGAATTAATTTATCGAACTGAAACTTTAAACGCGAGCTGCGTCTAAGCTTTACCAGGATTTCTAAGTAGAAGCCGAGCCAACTGCCACAACCAAACATGATTGAGGCTGCATCTTTCCATCACAGAAGACCCGGTGCTGTACTCAATAGTAACTCTATCGTCCCCTTAGATAATATAATTATTGGAAATGATACATGAACGTGCGTTGATGTATACAATGGCAAGTGCGGATCCCAGGGCAACAAAGTTCGTTGATGCATCATTGCAAAACAAACAGATTTTGTATTCTTCAAAGTTCATCTTATTAACAAATAATCTATATACTCGATGAATCGATACTGAACTTTTTTTCACCGCGACATTGACAAATATACGCGGCAAACTGTTAAAACGTTGTTAAGGCGTCAGCAAACTTCATTTCTTTTATAAATGTTACGAACTTGTTCAGTCGGAACTAATTGATGAGAGATGTTGTGTTTTGGTGAGAGCTTTCAAAATAATTGGCTCCTGGCCGTGGAAAATTTAACCGATTTGCGGTAGCTATACGAAAGATATAGCGGTAGGTATATTTTTGTGTCAGAAACTGGCGATCATTTTCTGGATTAATAACAACAGGTTTGCCTCAAATGTCAATTTTCTTTTTCAATTGAAAAGATGTGATTAAGTCGACGTAAAAAGATTAGAAAAATTCAATTTTAACCAGAAAATACGTCAATTATGCTATGTTGATTGATTCACATCTGCAAATGGACATGATCGCGTTCAATGCCAGTTTTTACAACACTTCTCTTTGACTTCACTTCTTGTTGTTTGTCTGCTACAAATCTTATAATCAAAATTTAACACACTTCTACTTATCCTATCGATCTGAAATTTTGCACACTTGCGTAAAGTTGGAGCCAATGCATGAATTAAATGACAAAATAAATGACTTTAAAATTAAAAAAAAAATTTCAATGTTAAAAAAATTGAAAAATAATTTTGTCAGCTGCAAATCTTATAACTGAGATTTTACACACTTTTACCTGTCCAATTGATCTGAAATTTTGCACACTTGTGTAAAGTCGGAGGCAATGAATGAATCAATTAACAGAATAAATAATTTTGAAAAAAATGTATATTAAAAAAATTGAAGAATTAATTTTTTAATATTTGAAAATAAAATGAGAAATTCATTTTACATCTGTAACATTGGAGACATTGGATTCTCTAGAAGTGTTGTCCTTAAAAAGTAATTTTTAAACGTATATTATTAGAATTCCACCCTGTATAACGTAATAATGTGGCTATGTAGCTCATCAGATACGTTGTACAACAATAGAGAGGTTTTAACAACGTCGCATCATTTTTTTTCTATCAATTATAAAAACCTGGCAGCTACATAGCAACTTTTTTTTTTGTATAGGCAATATCCGCTGCCAATTACACCATTTTAAAGGGATAATAATAGAATTTATACAATTGATCTTCATATAATTACTGATTTGTATAAAAAATATAAATATGGTAAAATTACGTTAAAATTTGAGCAAGTTCTCGCTAACCTCACAAGAGGTAATTGAAAATACCAATTATTCTCCTAGCAATGCCCATTAAATCAATGCAGCTTTACTCGCGTTAAGTAACATAAAATTAACAGCTTCACCTCTCTTCGTGTTAAAAAAAATAGTTGGCAATATGAAGAGAGGCATCACTAGAGAATTTGTAACGGTTAGTCGCCATATGTACAGCGTAAGCGATCCATGGTAAGGAATAGCGACTGTTGACTAGCGCAAGATGACGAGTTATTTCGTGCATTTCA
The DNA here is from genome assembly GCF_000764305.2 of Hyalella azteca. Taxonomy (NCBI): domain Eukaryota; kingdom Metazoa; phylum Arthropoda; class Malacostraca; order Amphipoda; family Hyalellidae; genus Hyalella; species Hyalella azteca. The sequence continues at coordinate 152,817 of NW_025932956.1, forward strand.
GGCTATTTCGTGCATTTCAGCCGACATTTCACCCGGCGAGTCTTGAAAGTGTCGGGGATTACGTAGGTGAGAGTGACTGGGAGAGTAAAAAGGGCAGGGGAAGGTGGTAAGTGACAGTGACAAGGGAAACTGATGGGTGAAAGGGACAGAGAAGGTGACGAGTGAGGAGACTCCTAAATATAAGGGCTACAAAGATAGAGTACACATATAAAGATCAGAGAGAGCTTCCAAATAAAGAGATCTCGCAGACGAGCTATAGGAACTGGTGAATTATATATTATAAAAGCGTATCATGATTTGCTTTGTACGAGAGGTCATTTGCCAGCTGCTCAACGCGTCAAAAAAAAAACACCCACCGCTGCAGGAGGCAACCCCCACCCACCGCTGCAGCAGGCAACCCTCACCCACTGCTGCAGCAGGCAACCCCCANAGGCAACCCCCACCCACCGCTGTAGCAGGCAACCCTCACCCACCGCTGTAGCAGGCAACCCTCACCACCGCTGCAGCAGGCAACCCTCACCCACCGCTGTAGCAGGCAACCCTCACCCACCGCTGTAGCAGGCAACCCTCACCCACCGCTGCAGCAGGCAACCCTCACCCACCGCTGCAACCCTCACCCACCGCTGCAGCAGGCAACCCTCACCCACCGCTGCAGCAGGCAACCCCCACCCACCGCTGCAGCAGGCAACCCCCACCCACCGCTGCAGCAGGCAACCCCCACCC
>NW_025932956.1:153544-156344 GCF_000764305.2 Hyalella azteca
TTAATTGTACATTTACTGCAATAAATACAACATATTTCATCACCTTAATTGTACATTTACTACGATAAATACAATACAGTTTCATTACAATAATTGTACATTTACTACAATGAATACAAAACAGTTTCATTACAATAATTGTACATTTACTACAATGAATACAAAACAGTTTCATTACAATAATTGTACATTTACTACAATGAATACAAAACAGTTTCATTACAATAATTGTACATTTACTACAATGAATACAAAACAGTTTCATTACAATAATTGTACATTTACTACAATGAATACAAAACAGTTTCATTACAATAATTGTACATTTACTACAATGAATACAAAACAGTTTCATTACAATAATTGTACATTTACTACAATGAATACAAAACAGTTTCATTACAATAATTGTACATTTACTACAATGAATACAAAACAGTTTCATTACAATAATTGTACATTTACTACAATGAATACAAAACAGTTTCATTACAATAATTGTACATTTACTACAATGAATACAAAACAGTTTCATTACAATAATTGTACATTTACTACAATGAATACAAAACAGTTTCATTACAATAATTGTACATTTACTACAATGAATACAATACAGTTTCATTACAATAATTGTACATTTACTACAATGAATACAAAACAGTTTCATTACAATAATTGTACATTTACTACAATGAATACAAAACAGTTTCATTACAATAATTGTACATTTACTACAATGAATACAAAACAGTTTCATTACGTTAATTGTACATATAATAATTAAAAACAGCGAGCACAATACAGTTAAACAACGAACTGAGTTAATGATTATAAGTTAAACATATGTACGAGTTACAGTGGGCAGTTCAACAATTTATGTTAAATCAACAACCAGCAATTAATGTTAGTTGATAACTGCAATTGATCTGCTGAAATATGATATATATTGAATCAATATAAAATAGTTGAATACAATAGCTGGGCACCACAACTACGATGTTGACGTAAGACAATTTGATAAATATCAAATCAATTGATAAATATCAAAGCAATTGATAAATATCAAAGCAATTGATAAATATCAAAGCAATTGATAAATTTCAAAGCAATTGATAACTATCAAAGTAATTGAAAAATATCAAACAATTGATAAATATCAAAGCAATTGACGAAATATCAAAGCAAGAGCAACTTGTTGAAAATAATGAACGCACATATTTAGATAAAGATTAATTGAATAAATATATAAAGCCAGATAAACTTATATAGAATATCAGGTCACCTTAAGCGCGATGCTGCTGGGGTCGTCGTAGCTGATCCAGTCGCTGCCACGCGCCGCGTAGGGCACGCGCGCCTCGGTGTCCCACGAGACGTGGTCCGCGGACCCTGTGAACCCCACGGCCCCAGGGTACGAAATGTACCCCTCCCCGAACCCTGACCCCCGCGCCGGGGCTCCCAACCCCTGCCACCGCTCCGACAACAGCCTGCCCGTGTATTAGATTCAATTTACACTCAAAAAAAATGAATGGCTTTTGTTCAAATAGATAACCATATTTCGCCCGGCACAACGGCATATCAGTGCTACTATCGCTCTTTTTGCTTATGGTACAGGTATGAAAGTGTGTCACTTTTGGGACAGCATGACCCTTTTATTTATCTGAATGTGCGACACAGTTACGCGCAGCGAGTAAGATAACATGGAGGGCTGACCGAGATGGGTCAATTTAACACATTTAGGAGTTTAGCACGAGTTCCATTTAGGAAGAGTACTCTATACTCTGCTATATTATACTATGTTGCTGCTATACTCAGCAATATAGCAGGAAGGTGGGTCAATTTAACCCACATGAGTACCAAACCCACCGCCACGTGCGGCCGTAAGTGGGCACCCCCACCACCAGCTGCTGCCGCGGCACGCCGCCCCGCAGCAGCCCCGCCACGCTCGCCGCCACGTTCAGAGTAGAGAAGTACCCGAGAGACCTGCGGGTACACGGGACCGTGAGTTGCGGGGTACTGAGGGTACACGGTACCGTGAGTTGTGGGGTACTGAGGGTACTGCGTGCCTGGTGATGTCATGAGTTGCAGGGTACTGAGGGTACTGCGTGCCTGGTGACGTCATGAGTTGCGGGGTACTGAGGGTACTGCATACCTGGTGACGTCATGAGTTGCGGGGTACTGAGGGTACTGCGTACCTGGTGACGTCATGAGATGAACGCTGGTGTTGTAGTGTGAACGCTGGTGTTGTAGTGTGAACGCTGGTGTTGGGGTGTGAACGCTGGTGTTGTAGTGTGAACGCTGGTGTTGGTGTGTGAACGCTGGTGTTGTGATGTGAACGCTGGTGTTGGAGGTATGAACGCTGGTGTTGGGGTGTGAACGCTGGTGTTGGGGGTGTGAACGCTGGTGTTGGGGGTGTGAACGCTGGTGTTGGGGGTGTGAACGCTGGTGTTGGGGTGTGAACGCTGGTGTTGTAGTGTGAACGCTGGTGTTGGGGTGTGAACGCTGGTGTTGTGATGCGAACGCTGGTGTTGGAGGTATGAACGCTGGTGTTGGGGTGTGAACGCTGGTGTTGGGGGTGTGAACGCTGATGTTTGGGGTGTGAACGCTGGTGTTGGGGTGTGAACGCTGGTGTTGGGGTGTGAACGCTGGGTGTTGTGGTGTGGACGCTGGTATTGGGGTGTGAACGCTGGTGTTGGAGGTGTGAACGCTGGTGTTTAGAATGTGAACGCTGGTGTTGTGGTGTGAACGCTGGTGTTGGAGGTGTGAACGCTGGTGTTGGAGGTGTGAACGCTGGTGTTGG
>NW_025932956.1:156874-202050 GCF_000764305.2 Hyalella azteca
AGATGTGTATAAGAGAGCGATATAATACTTTTCATCTTCCCCTCTATGAAAGTTGATTCTCTGACAAAATTCACATTAACAATAATTGTAAACCACAGAAAAGTGATATTGAAATTAGTTGTGTGGAAATATTACCAGATTTCACAATACAACCGCTTCGACTCAAGAGCGGGCGCATGGACGATTGCTGGCGCTCAGTCTGCACTGAATTAATTGCATCGTTTCGACTTCGCCAATTCGCTACGCAAAATCATTAAATTAAATACACATCCTTTAACTTCCTTTGGGACACGCAGGGTATTTTTCATATTATTTAACCTACAACCGTTTTCCATCAATGCGGTAAAACGGTTCTCTTGGCCGAATGATGAATGTCTCATTGTTTACCATTTAATTTTAAAGCACAAGGTTCACATGGGAGGCTGTGAATTAATTGCTTCCATTAATACGTTAAATGAAGCCAAACAGATTTAAAATAAAACTGGTCTCTTTCGCTTAGCAAATTACACATAACAGCTTCTCGTGCTCATTTTCATAACCCGTGGTCAAGAGTTACAGCCTATTAGTCGCGTTTCTCCTTATCGGCTAAGTCGTAGCAGGACCGGCATTTTGGTACTCTAAGCACGTTGACTCCGATTGCTACATCTTGTACTATTATTTCACTTTTGTGCTCCAATGAATTTTTTTCTACTCACTACTTCCTGGAGAAATATACTTCATGGTACGCATACCACTTCGGAGTCAACGTGTTATGAACTCTGCCTTCTAATTTCAGAAATTAAACATCAATGCTCTCACCGCAGGTCTACATAGTTCAAAATTATGTTACGGCCAAACTTCAACTTTACGAAAAGACTTTTCCTAGGCAATTTATTTTTGTACTCTGTGCACCTGTATCTGTATGCTTGCTAGTGGCACGTAGCAAGGGTGGGATTTACGATAAGGGTTATATGTGACCGGATTCATGTTTCGTATCGGATCACTGAAATTAGACTATTCATTTAGTAGAACTCGACCAACATTTTTAGAGCGGACGAGAAAGTGACCCTTACATTTTATCTCTTAACCACCATTTTTAGAATTCCACTCTGTATAATAATAATGTGTCTATGTAGCTCACCAGATACGTTGTACAGCAATAGAGAGGTTTTAATAACATTGTATCATTTTTTTCTACCAACTAAAAAAAAACATGGCAGCTAAATAGCAACTTTTTTCGTATAGGCAATATCTGCTGCCAATTACACCATTTTAAGAATAGAATAGAAGTGTCGGCACTGAAGAAATAGGCCCATGGCCTGTTGTCGATTCTTGAACTTTTCGTGACTTGATTCAATCACATTCAAGCTTATCCATTACTAATGTTGCTTTTCATGTTGCAGCCCACGCATCATGCAGGGTTCAACACTGTTCACGTCATCAGGCACGAAGTACTTCCACATGTTCAACATATCTTTATGTGGCGACACTACAGTCACATGTTCCAACAATGTGTCGGTCAACATAGAGGGGAAGACGAGCACGGTCAGTGTTACATGTCGAACTCTGTGACATGTTGAAAACATGATGGATGTTCTCGTGATACTTGACATATTTCCGTGTATATACTATGAAAACACACTACCGCGATTTAATGACGTTTTGATAAATTTGTCATGTGCATGATAGATATAAAATAGACTTTCACACACAAGGGCTGTGTTGTTGTCAAGTGTTGCCCAGTTAGTCTCGTAACATTTCCCATACAGAATTCTCTCAGTATCGTTTATTATATCCCTGTTTAGATTCGCCACGTCTAATTCATTTTTCTGGAATCATTTTCATTTATCGAAAATAGTAAAGATTTGGTTTGGTCAGCTAATCACTGCCGGCTATTAATGACAAATAGACGAGAAATCGCCCGCTATGTGTACTTGGGCCGCTTTTTTAACTTGGCCGCTAAGTGTACTTGGACTGCTACTTGAACTTTGGCCGCTACGTCCACTTAGGGCGCTCCTTAAACTTAGTCCGTTTCTTGTACTTAATTGAGTGTTGTTGGTACATCCCCTGGGATTTAGTCCAATATATAATATACATGATTTCTGTGATATAATTGAGAATAATCGGCCTCAATCCCTCCAGCTGGTGGCACGGGTGTGTCGGTCCACGCTGGTGCCAGGGGTTGAGGGTGGGGAGGGAGGACAGAGAGGGCAGGGGGGATACATGGGGGGCGGTGGGGCCCTCGCCACGCAGTCCGTGTCCCTGGGGGACCACCTGCTGGGGGTCACCACTGACCAGACCCTCCACGGGGTCAAGGTCATCGACGAGTTCCATGACCCCATCAGGAAAGACCTTCACTTCTTTTTCACGACGCCCTCGTGAGTTATGATTTCGTACAGTGATTTGACACAATTACTATCATAGTATCAGTATTGCAAGTCAGCGCGAACATCCAACGTTTAACATACATCATCATTGTTGCAAATAATCGTTAACTCGCATTCTTTATTATCATTATGATTTCAGATCATCTCGCACGCGCACTCTTTAATATCATCGGTAGAGTAAATCAACATTGCATGTTGTAAGGGATAGAAAGTTTCAATCATTATCTATCAATAATAGCCTACATGATCATGTAGGCAAGTTGAGAGTTCGGAGAGCCCCAAGAATGCGCTGCCCTAAACCTGTTCGGTGTCGCAGGTCGACGCGCGCATGCGAGGACGGGCGGCGCAGTACGGTGACGGTACGGTGCGCGCTGGAGGAGTCCGGTCAGGGGGCCGTGACGCTGCCCAAGCGCTGCCCCGACGGCACCTGCGACGGCTGCAACTTCCACTTCCTGTGGGCCACGCCCTACGGCTGCCCCATCTGCTCCCCAACCGACCTCATGTGAGCGGGGGAGGCGAGGCTAGTGGGTGCTGTGAAGCTAGTGGGTGGGTTGGAACTAGTGGGTGCTGTGAAGCTAGTGGGTGCAGTGAAACTAGTGAGTGGGTTGAAACTAGTTGGGGCAGAGAAACTAGTGATTGGGGCAGAACTAGATAACACACCACACAGTGGACAGGGTGTAAATAGAAGATGAGGAATTACGAGTGCTGGCATCAAGACGGAACCTGTAGGCAGGGCATAACATGGGCGAGGAGTACCTAGTGAATGCTGCTCAACTAATGAAGAGGCGGTACCTATTGACGGTGTGTAGCTAACAGTTGGAGTGTAGATTAACTAGCTAGGAAGACTAACTAGGGAAGGGGCAAGTTACTTATGAGGGAGAGCGTGGCGAGAACTATTAGATACGGCGGAGCAGCAGGGTTAGGAACGCACTCAGTAAGCACAGGAATGGCTGTCCGTAGGAGCCCAACACAGCTCAGCGTCCAGCTCACAACGGAATTATGTGATCCCTTCAACAACGAAGACTCTTATAATTATTACCTACTGCAGAATCGATAGTAATTAACCTTTATGGTAAATCAAACCATTAAATTAGAAAAAAAGAGCCAACATCTACGATGCCAGGAAAGTATGGCCTAATATGAAATGATACAGCACTCGGCCAGACGGTACGTTTGTAATAGTAAATTAGGATGGCTTATGTTAGATTAGGTTAATTAACGTGCTAAAAAATAGAGGACAAATATGCACACTACTACCGAATTCTGAGGAGGGAGCAACTAGTTAGAAAGAGGGGGTTTCCTTTTAGTAAAGTAAAGACTGAACCGCGGGACATCGTGAATCTTATCTCTTCCTAACGGAAGAGATAAGATTTTCAAATCAGAGTCAGAGGCGATAACTGTTCTGGCTAGAATTCCAATGGCCACTTAATAATAGCCTGGCAAGGACAATTAGAAATAAAGTCTTCCGAAATCATATATGCACAATTTGACCTTTCCAATCGATCTGAAATTTTGCACAATTGCATAAAATCAGAGACAATGCATGAATCAGTTGACAGAGTCATGTAATTTTGAAAATTTACAAAATGTTGATATCTTAAAAAATTTTGAAAAATAATTTTTTTAATGTTTGAAAATAAAATTAGATATTCGTTGTACATGTGTAACATCCAAGACACTAAATTCTTCAGAAGTGTTGTTTTTAAAAAGTAATTTTTAAACGCATATTATTATCATAATATCATATCATTAATAATAATATCATATATCAATACCTAGTTGAATAATACTACGGACATCTAAAATGCTTGTAATTACACAGTATATTTAACTTACCTCAATTTTGATGAATATTATTAGAATTTAGCGCAAATATTGCTTAAAATAACGGTCAGCTTTACGCACAGCCAGCATTCACATTAATGATGCCACACTGAGCAGTGTGGTGAAGGGTGAGTGCATTGATGGTGCACAGACAGTGCACCATATCGCACCATCGTCGTGTAGAGCGCCGCCTACACTGCCTGAAGTCAGCAGCGTGCAGTGCAAGACACAACTGCCCTTCCTAGCGCAGGTACAGTGACATCTTTCCATGGTGCAGATGGTGCATGTTGATACCTCCACGGTGCAGATGGTGCGAGTTGAAACCTCCATGGTGCAGATGGTGCGAGTTGAAACCTACATGGTGCAGATGGTGCGAGTTGAAACCTCCATGGTGCAGATGGTGCGAGTTGATACCTCCATGGTGCAGAGGGTGCAAGTTGATACCTCCACGGTGCAGATGGTGCAACTTGATACCTCCACGGTGCATATGGTGCATGTTAATGCCTGTCTGGTGATGTCACAGTGAGATCCCTCCATGGTGCAGTTGATGCAAGTTGATATCTGTGTGATGCATATGGTGCAATTTGATACTTCCTCGGTGCAGATGGTGCGAGTTGATGCCTCCATGGTGCAGATGGTGCGAGTTGATACCTCCATGGTGCAGATGGTGCATGTTGCACCTGTGTGGTGCATGTGATGCGAGTCATCATTCCTGACCACCAAGTAACAGTTATTTTATCACAGCTATTCAAGTATCATCCTTGCTACTTGATAATGCCTGGTAACAAATAATTTCTAATACCATATACAGGAAATACTTTACTTGCTTTATCAATGTAATTCGTTCCCATACACGTCGTCGATAGCTTTTAAACTGGACACGGGAGTGCAGGTGTTGCACAGTAGCACGATGCAACATAGTAAAGCATACAACCGTGCCATAGTACAGCGCAGTACAGCATATAACATTATGGTACAGCACAGTACAACTCGTCGCCAGCGCCTCCTCCAAGGTAGGTCCTGCATTGGGTCCTTACCATAGGACTTACCATAGGATTGTGTCATTACCATAGGATTATCCTATATTGGGTTCTTACCATATAGGACTTACCTTACGTGCAACCAGAGAAATGTGTGAGATTTTGTCATAATAGCGATGCACCTATTGTTTTTGTGTGGGGACCTGACTCTACGCACATAGGTTAGTATCAGTGCTACGTTCGTTCTTTGCTCGTGCTGTGTGTAGGAAGGTGTGTTGCTTTTTGGACACTTTAACCCATTAATTTTTTTCTGTATAGGCTCTTGTTGTCTAGTGCTCTTGTTCTTTCAAGGTGCGCAATTTTTTTTAGTTCAAGGCGCGCCACCCGAAAAAAATTTTTTTTTGTAAATTTCGTCTCGAGTGCAAGTGACTGCTCGCTGTTACTCGGTGTCTGAATCGTTTGCTCTCCATTATATTTCTCATATTTCGTTCCTCTGTTGCCAGATTTGATCATTAATTTCTATTTTCTTACGCATGTTATTTTTCGTGATCCATTTTTACATAGCTTTATATACATGTGTAGGTTCTGTTGCTGTGTTTTTGATACCTACATGTTTTAGTACCCGGATTCATTGAGAATAATATTATTGCTTTATTGTTGGCTTACAAATGAAATTATTGGTTGTCCAAATGTATAGAGTGTTTTTCGTATTTTTTCTAAAGTTAGTGTGCCTTTTGTCCTGTTTTTTATTCTATAGATCATATGTGTACTTCTTGATTATATTGTTGTTATTTATATGCCTTATAATTACCTCATACAGGTTAAGTTTTACAAATATATAGACTACGTTATATCCCATGGATCTCTCGCATTCCCCTCGCACTCCCCCAGGATGGGGAGATGGAGCTGCCCCCCGCGGAGTCGTGCGCCCTCGACGATGAGGAGGAGGAGGACGTGTTGGTGTCCCGCCCCCGGGGGCTGTTGGGACGCCTCAGGAGGGACAAGGTGGGGCGAGGGGGAAGCGGGGGCAAGGTGGGGTGAGGGAGGAGAGGGGGTTGTTGGGACGCCTCNCAGATCTGGAGGATCTGTCTGATCTACTAATCAAGAGTAGAAAAACCTGAGGGGTTTTGGTTCGTTTATAATTGTCCGAATAACTTCATTGGCCAGGGAAGGATAATAACAAGTCGTGTATCTAAGCGTAAATATTAGAGATAGGTTTACAGGATATACTAGGTAGAAGTTACAGGATACAGTAGATAAAGTTTAACGACACTGCGTGTTGGCTGCGAGTGCCGGAGTCTAAGACGATGTGAGCTCGTCTAGAGTTAACTGCATGACTGCAGCTGAAGGCTGTCTGCCTGAGGCTCTTTTAAGACTAAGACTGACTGGCAGTCGGCTTACCGAGCTTATATACGCGGTGACCCGCGAGTAGTGACATCACAGAAGGTGACGTAAGGGTCACTAATGACATCACGACCTGACATGATAAACAAAGTGTGGCGTATGTTAAGATGGGGCGAGGAGAAAAAAGGGGCAATGTAGGACGAGTAGAAAGAGGAGGCAATGTGAGGTGAGGGAGAAGAGGGGGCAAGGTGGGGCGAGGTAACGACAGGAGGAATGAAGAAAGCATTGGAGTGAGGATTTAAATACAACATTTAGATCTGCGCTGTAAATCTAGGCATTCCACAGAAGGGGAGTGCCCGAGATATAACCTCGATATTGTTCGAATTTCAACCTTACTCCGTATTAAGAAAAATAGTGAGACTTATTTGTATTTTCATGATAGACCAGTTGATAACAGACGAGAAATCGGTCGCTTCGTAAAGTTAGGCCAATACGTGGACAAAGACATTTATGCAGGTTTTCTTGAAGACCAGAGCATGCTTTTTATTAATTCTTTTTCAATAGATCGAACAAAATTTCTTGCTGGTATTGAGAGATCGATAAGCAAGTTACCGAAAGATCTTTTGCTGAAATACGACGCTTGGAATATTCAATATTCATTCCAAAGTAGGTGAAGAGTTTTACAACACTTGAGATTTGGAAATGACATAAGTACGAACAAGAGGTATCGTAGATTCGGTTCGAAATCATAACTTAAAATTGCTTCGGGAACAATTTTAGCGTCCTGACAATTCCTTTGGTTTGCAAATTGATAGCAGGAGACTCGTCTTTGATGATGAGAGCCTCCGCTATCGAGTCTCGAAGCATCGGGCCACTGTATGATGATGCTCACCAACGTCACGCGGTGAATGTTTCGTTGTGAGCTTTCCGCTTTTGGTTATTTTGCTTATACGTGTACTTATGGCCTATATACGTGTACTTATGGCCTATAGGCCGTTACGTATACTCATGGCCTATAGGCCGTTACGTGTACTTATGGCCTATAGGCCGTTACGTGTACTTATGGCCTATAGGCCGTTACGTATACTCATGGCCTATAGGCCGTTACGTGTACTTATGGCCTATAGGCCGTTACGTGTACTTATGACCTATAGGCCGTTACGTGTACTTATGGCCTATAGGCCGTTACGTGTACTTATGGCCTATGGGCCGTTACGTGTACTTAGCGCGTTTGAATCGCACGGCCCTTAATATCTATCATTATGTTGGTTAAAACAACGGTAGGTTTTCAGGTGACCACCGGTCTATCGGACCCAATTCATTTTTGGCTTTTACCGTCGATGATCGTTTTCATTTCATCACAAAGCACCTATTCGTAACCTTTAAACGGGTTAACTACTCTCTTATATAGAACGGGTTAACTACTCAGGTGTCGTTAGTTAGGATTGTTCGCTTTTAATTACTTTTTAATCTGAAAAATGTACGCCAACAATGTCGGTTGTTAAAAAGTCAGCTCTACCAAGGAGTCAAGAGAATATGATGCTCGCACAACACTGTGACGGCGATAAGTGTAGAAATATGCACGTTGTATTAACAGGATTTGCTAAATGGTCCTCCGAGATAAACATTGATTTATCAAATTTACCGATTTTTTCTATGCTGACAAATTTAAAAAAAAAGTTCTGTAGATTAAAAAAATATATGAATAAGCGGGAATAAGTGCAGACAGTCAATTTAATTTCAGGATTGGAGTTACGAGCGACTTAATTAAGTGATCAGTTCTCAAATAATTAACAATAACCAACTTTAGATTAACCTTTGTTTAGACCTCGATCAGTCGGCATATAACTGTATATAACTCTAGCTCAACTTTCAGTGGATCTTCAGTAAACCGTCTCTGTTGGCAATTCGCCGTTTTATATTTCATCTATATGTTTCATTTATCTATAATTCTATGCACAAGCCCTAGCCAAAATAAGCCCGTTGCAAGGAAGTTATCTGCAACATGGTGAACTTTACTGTTAACTGTTAACTTGAATGTTAACTTTCAACTGTTGAACTTATTTAATTTTAACTGACATTTGTTCTCCAAATAAACTTAAAACCTTGTATTAAGCACATTTTCACGTTTATAGTGTAACTGAAATTACTACATAGAACAATTAACTTGAGTTAATAATTAATAAATAATAAATAATCGTGTTTTCCAGACGGGCGACAGCAGCGCCATGACGCCGCTGTCGTTCCCGCGTCGCAACCCCGGCGAAACGACTGCCTGAGAGGGAGGGCACCGCCCCCCTCAGGAGGAGCCCCTGCTCCCCTCTTCTACCCTCACCCCCTACGAGGGTTACGAGTGGGATCATCTTCCCCAAATCCCCAACCCGGGGGGAGAGGAACCAGTTTTTGTCTGATGGGGTTAATGCCCTCGATTTTTTCAACTGTAAACTGGGATTTCTTCTTGTTCTTATTTTTTCAGTATTATATTATAGGCCATTATTTATGAACGCTGGTGTTGGGGTGTGAACGCTGGTGTTGGGGTGTGAACGCCGGTGTTGGGGGTGTGAACGCTGGTGTTGGGGGTGTGAACGCCCGCGTATTATATGAACAAAGGTGATCTCAACGTAAAGGAATAACTTTTTACTTGTTTCAAAGCTTCTATTTCATTCTACGCAAATTTCGGAAGCAAATATTTCCTAAAAAGCAGGGGTATTAGAATAGAATAGAAATGTCGGCGTTGAAGAAATAGGCCCATGGCCTGTTGCCGATTCTTGAATTTTTCGTGACTTGATTCACAAGGATCCGGCCTTTGGAACCCGATCTTTCCATAGCTGACGATTGATTGAGATAGCTGTTGGACTTATTGCCTGGTCCGTAATTTGCTAGGCATTTTAAGACTGAACATATGCTCCTGCATAGCTTCGTCTAGTCTGTTTTGATACGTGTTGAGCGTTGATACGTTAATGCCACTTGATTACATGTTAAGTTCAAATAAATTATTGTTAATAATACCAGGGCGATGTCAACACGACGTCACATAGTCCAAGTAACATTATTATAGATATCATTCTATCATTGACGATATTTTTATGTATTAATGTTAGTTCCGCCATGATAGCGCCATGCATAGAAGTATGGCAGAGGGCTTAAGTGTTCAATGTACTGTTCATGAGCAGTGATCATTTAACACTGTTAAGTGTTAATTCATGTTAGTGATGAATCTCTTGTTATTCATTTCTGGTTATTCATGCTTCCTTGCCAAATTAATCAATATTGTTCATTTATAAAATGAATTTCCAATAATTTCACGGTGAGAGATATTCACAAAATTGGATACAACTTTTTCAAGTTTCAAACAAGTAAGCTAATCATTACCTACAAATTGGAAAATTTACATAAATGTTTAATAATTAAATGAATGTTACAAATTTATATTACATGTACAATATATATACCTACACTAACTGCTGAAGAAGTGTGTCAAGTGTGACCCACTGAGATAAATCGTTGAAGAAATGTCGCAATCAGATGTCTCAGTTACGATTCACTTTATCCACTGAGTCATAAAGTGTCACGCATCTCAATATTCGTGTACACATATTCGTTAACATCTGTGTAAAATATACGAGCAAAAATGTGAGCTATATTTTGACGCGTATTGAATGTTAATATTCAAAAGGTAGCATTAAATTAAGCTTACGGTAAAGGCTACAAGAATCGATGAAAATAAGGCTAATATCGTTGGCTGTGCTTGATGTTACCAATATTGAATGTTTGCTCTTCAACTGCCTCTTATTTACCTGCATTTACATCGCAATAAGATAATAATTATAATATATTAAAACATAATAACATATACGTAATATAGTACATACTTATATAATCTACCTAGAAGCAAACATGATTACATATTCTATTCTTTAAATTTATCTATAAGTCGATTTAATCAATCTAAGCGATATAATACTTTTCATCTTCCCCTCTATGAAAGTTGATTCTCTGACAAAATTCACATTAACAATAATTGTAAACCACAGAAAAGTGATATTGAAATTAGTTGTGTGGAAATATTACCAGATTTCACAATACAACCGCTTCGACTCAAGAGCGGGCGCATGGACGATTGCTGGCGCTCAGTCTGCACTGAATTAATTGCATCGTTTCGACTTCGCCAATTCGCTACGCAAAATCATTAAATTAAATACACATCCTTTAACTTCCTTTGGGACACGCAGGGTATTTTTCATATTATTTAATCAACAACCTTTTTCCATTAATTCCATTAATGCGGTAAAACGGGTCTTTAGACCAAATGATGTACGTCTCATGGTTTACTATTTCATTCTAAAGCTCAAGGTATACATGGGAGGCTGTGAATTAGTTGCTTCCATCAACGCGATGAATAAAGTCAAACAGATTTAAGAAAACATTGAAAATAAATTTTCCTGGTCTCTTTCGCCTGACAAAGTACACATAACAGCTCCTCATGTTGATTCTCATAACCCATGGTCAAGAGAATCAGCTCAGTCGCGTCCTCCTCATCGACAAAGTCGCATCAGGACCGGCATTCTGGTACTCTTACGAACGCTGCATTATAGTTACAGAAATTAAACATCGCCAAGCTTCCAATGGCGCTCTCACTGCAGGTCTACGTAGCATCACTGCAGGTCTACACTGCAACGGGAACCTACTTGCACATCCACCTCATTCTGCTGTACGTGTTCATGCTGAGCAGTGCAACACCTCTGTATCTGATAGTGATTTCAAAATTCTAGCTTCCGCATCCGGTGTTAGTGATCGATGAATTTTAGAATCCCTGTATATATTCAAACAGAAGCTTAGTCTGAATGCCGCATTTAGCTTCTTTCCTCTTGAAATAATAAATAGATTGGCCGTTTACTAGCGTTAATTTCATGTCTTATTTATTTATTTTCCGTTTTGAAACCTGACAGTGCATTTTACTTTACTAATTGATTTATTTGTGTTTCTAGCGCTGAACTTTTTCTGAACAGAATTTTGTGTTATGAACTGACGATGAAGCTGGACTCCGAAACGTTTTCTCTTATAAAGATATGGTGAATTTTTGTGGTATTGTCTACGCTTTTAAATTCCTGCTGATAATCAAAATTATGTTAGTTGATTCATTTATATCTGCCATTATGGAGAAAATTTGATCTAAACACTAATTACTAGACTGAACCAGAAATTTTCCGCATAGAACCATAAAAATTCAACAACCCAATCAATCACTTCTGGAAATTAGATGTTCTCTTTCATGATTTTCATCGAGAGTAAAAACTCATGGAGGGATTTTTGGAGCGTTCGGCCTGCACCACTGCTGATCCAAGATAAAACGGCTGAATTACCATCGATGATTCTAACTTCATTGAGGTTATTTCTGTGACCTAATATAGCTAGTTGCCTTTGTAATATCAGACGAATTGGTGTTCAGTGCTCTAACAAACATATAGAAGATAAAGCCTGCTGAATGCAGATCAGGACGTTCGTCGATGACCCTTGAAGAATATTAAATAAATCGCCTATAATCGGAGCGTAGATCAGGAGTAATTAAGATAGCTTCTTTAAATTTATTGTATCAATTTTATTATGTATAGCGAGGTCGAAATGTTCTGATATCGATGTTATTTTATCTCTATCGTAATTATTCGAATCGATGTTTCCGATATTGCCGATTTGCTTGGAGATGTCATTAATATTACAATACTGTTCGCTGGTGTTTGTGTTGAGAGGTTCACATTTAACTAAAGAGGTTGAAATTAAACTGAATGCTCAGCGAGAGGAGTCACTCAGCACACTAGCTTATAGCTGTTCAGCAGACGTGATGGAGTCAGACAACGCATTATTTGCGTTGAAAACGTTAGACATTTTGGTAATGCAGTTTACAAACTTTCAACGCCGAAGAATTCCATAACATGCCGTAGGAACTAATGCGAGCCAAAGCTTTTTCTCTGAGGAGCTACATGCAACGGATTGAAGAGTTCGATTTACAAACAACCAATCTTCGCCTTATAATTAAGCCCGCCTATTCGTATTCCTTTGTTCCAAGATCCTCCCTGATGAAAAGTTGTTTTTTTTTCCACAATGCATTTAGCTCCCATAACACGTGTCTATAACCTTCGTTTCCGCATTAGTCTCCAGAAGCGTGCATCGAATTAACTCCTGTCGAGTCGACTCAGAAAGTCCGATTCGCCCTCACGGTGTCTGCGGTCCAAGGTTTATGCCGCTGTCCTAGTTGAACCTAGTTGAACTATTATGGGGTCACCCACGACTAGGTTCAACTATTAGTTGAACCTCGTTGAACCTAGTTTATGCCTTTTTTGAACCTATTATGTCACATTCAGCGATTCTTTCTCGCGTTTACTCCATTGAATTAAAATGCTTTGGAATAATTAAGAGAGTTGGTGCGGTTGAAAAATGATAAAAATATTAGTTACTATATAGTTCAACGACTTATTTATACCTTTTTCCATTTTTTTAGACGAAGATATCAATTCGATTGGTACAATCTGCCGCCAACATTACTTCAGTTCTTCACAAATGGTTGAATATCACATTGCTGCTAAACATAGGAGCAATAATTGTTGACAACATAATTTCCTATTTGTTGAGAATAGAAATCTATTGACCTACTTTCTGACTGTCATGTGTCTGATACACAAAACGATTCACCTTAATTTCTCAATAGTGTCTATGGATTTATTGATCAAAAAACTTTTTACACTGAGTACACTGAGCCTCGATCAATGGCTATAATATTAGTATAGTATAGCACGCTTCATGAGTTGGCTGAAGGCCAAACGTTCAACGAAGATGGACAAAGTAATTCGGAATGAATGTAGATTTTTCACAATATCTTATTTCTATTCTATAAAGTTTTTCGCTAATTCTAAAATTTTCAAGTCTTTTCCTACAAAAGTTAGAAAATTTAACATCATAAGGGCTATATGTATAATCCCGTTTCGACGGATGATACCAAATAGCAGATCTTCCCTGTACTTAATTGGCACCACTATTGTCGGTCTACGAATTGCCGCTAAGAACCCAGCAATTTTTTCCAAGCTTGGATACAAATCTGACCGACAGCCGCACTTTAATTGTAAGTAAGGACAAACAAAGATCAGACCAAATTTCTCTTGTACGTCCTTGTTATTTTTTGTATTATTTTTCTGATTTGGGCATTATGCGACAACGTTACTTTCCTGAAACATAATTCAATACATATATATAGAGCAAAATTTTAACTTGGATTAGCATATCCACAAACGAATTCGTAAACAAATTCGTATTTCATAGGTGTGAAAAGCATGTTGATAAAATTGGATAACATTTCTCAATTCAGTCAAATTTTTTTCCGTACAATACGCTTTCAAATGTGAAAATTAAATTAAAAATAGTAGATTAAACAACTTGAAGCAATCAACCTTTGTGAACAAAGTTTGTTCCGGTGATAAGTGTATTGAAATAAGCAGATATGTATTTTTTTAGGATACCTATAAGGAATGTTCTGAGACGTTGCATTCATGCTATTCTAAATAGAACAATTGAAGACGTTGAGTGAACTATATATCACATGATTTTTTTGAGCAATGTTGTTGTACCAAAAATTTTACAAAACTTTCGCTTTAGTTAACGAGTGCTTTCATGCTACAAATTTGCAGACACTACTTGTATTTCCATAGCAAAACTTTAATCAAATGTGTTGGAAAACAGTTTCCTGTCTTCAACTAGCGTTAAATTTAATTCTCAATGTTTTCTCATAGAAAATATTTCTCATAGCACCGGTCGAAAGCGTAACTGATTTCAAAAAACAATTTAAAATGCACTCTACGATTTCCATTTGCTACAGGTTGCTCATGAAGGGATGCGTCCTTAATATTGGACCTATTGCTGCCCGCGAAGGAGAGATGAATTGCAAAAATGCAGTCAAAAATTTTCATCATTTAAACCGATGCATAGACAGTCTTCAAATAACGAAAATTTTGTGGCCAGACGATGCTTCAAATAATAATGAAGAAATATTCTACCTCTTCACAATTACCCAATTGCCAAAGACGCAACGACCAGTATGACTGAAGCCTTCGAATAACAAACGCCCAATATTAGCATTTTACGCCAGCCTACATTTCTCTAATATTATTATTATTCTACGAAGCAGTTATCGTGGCGTCTGGTTCAAACGGACTTCGAGAGCACATCACACATGAGTTCAATAACAATCTGAAAATGAATAGATGCGAGCAAGGATGAGAACTGTAGCGTACCAGCTTATTGACAGAATTATGAGTATTTTTTTCTAGTAAATTTTTTAGTAAGCTTCGGGGAACAGCCATAACATAACATAACATAACATAGTGATGTCGGCTCTGAAGTGTAGGCCTGATGTGGCCTGTCGCCGATTCTTTTCCATTTCGTGCCTTGTTCATAGAATCTAAACTCTGTCTCTTATACACATCTAGATGTGTATAAGAGACAGGTACAGCATATATAGCAGCCGTACAGCGTATATAGCAGCCGTACCGTGGACGTAGCAGCCGTAGAGCTCCATGCGCAGACACACGACCCTGGGCTGCACGCTGTACGGCACCACGCGCAGCCGTCGTGCAGACAGCGGCCGTACCAGCGCGTTCCTGACAGTACTGAAGGTGTCCCTGTTGCCCGTGAACACGGTCTGTGGGGGAGGGGGGGTCAGTTAGATAAAGTAACCTAAAGTTTGAGTTACTTAAAGTTTGAGTAACTCAAAGTTAGAGCAACTCGAAGTTGGTGAAACTCAAAATTAGAGTAACTTAAAGTTAGAGTAATTTAAAGTTAGAGTAACTCAAAGTTGGAGTAACTCAAAGTTAGAGTAACTCAAAGTTAGAGTAATTTAAAGTTAGAGTAACTCAAAGTTAGAGTAACTCAAAGTTAGAGTAACTCAAAGTTAGAGTAATTTAAAGTTAGAATAACTCAAAGTTGGAGTAACTTAAAGTTAGAGTAACTCAAAGTTTAAGTAATTTAAAGTTAGAGTAACTCAAAGTTAGAGTAACTCAAAGTTAGAGTAACTCAAAGTTAGAGTAACTTAAANAGCTAACATGCGTATGAGTGCATGTGCAAGCTAACATGCGTATGAGTGCATGTGCAAGCTAACATGCGTATGAGTGCATGTGCAAGCTAACATGCGTATGAGTGCATGTGCAAGCTAACATGCGTATGAGTGCATGTGCAAGCTAACATGCGTATGAGTGCATGTGCAAGCTAACATGCGTATGAGTGCATGTGCAAGCTAACATGCGTATGAGTGCATGTGCAAGCTAACATGCGTATGAGTGCATGTGCAAGCTAACATGCGTATGAGTGCATGTGCAAGCTAACATGCGTATGAGTGCATGTGCAAGCTAACATGCGTATGAGTGCATGTGCAAGCTAACATGCGTATGAGTGCATGTGCAAGCTAACATGCGTATGAGTGCATGTGCAAGCTAACATGCGTATGAGTGCATGTGCAAGCTAACATGCATATGAGTGCATGTGCAAGCTAACATGCATATGAGTGCATGTGCAAGCTAACATGCATATGAGTGCATTGTTATGATGGACTGTCTCTTGGCGGGCCTCTCTGCCAAGCAGATAACTTGCCAATAATTTTAGGTTTCAGATCTGATAAAAGCAAACTCAAACCACGAGGGTTAATATTAAGGTCTCTCTTGCGGAAAGCGGGGGCTAAAATTTCACCAAACAATTTTTATTCGAAGTGTAGAGAAAACATTCAATTCCCCAGTGTAACTAGTTTGTTATGAAAGCAGCTATTGGACTTTTCTGCATTCCATAAGGATATATATATAAATCTATATCGCAGATTAATCAGTAGTTGATTAAATTTCATCTATTTATTGATCAGCTTTCAACAATATTGATCGTTTCATAAAATTGACAATATGCAAATACAATAGTGCGAAGAGGTACATAAATGAATCGCATTCATTTTAGGCCGACTGTGCCATTTTGTTTATTCAACTCATCAAGGAACCTACTACCCATTCTTGCTTTAGTGTTCGTTGCTGCCAGCGTTTGATCAGGTATATAGGCAGATTTTTCGTCTGTGTTTGATGGCTTTAGTTATAAACGCCGCCAGCGAGTTACTGATGTTATCACGAACTCTCCACTACTTTCGATTGCATGGCTTCTGGCTCTTATGAATCAGTATCCAGTTTAAATGGTTTTACTGAATGAAGATCCAGAACATCATTTTTACTTCGGCTTAGATAAA
This sequence comes from Hyalella azteca, assembly GCF_000764305.2. Classification (NCBI taxonomy): domain Eukaryota; kingdom Metazoa; phylum Arthropoda; class Malacostraca; order Amphipoda; family Hyalellidae; genus Hyalella; species Hyalella azteca. Next base: position 173,650 of record NW_025932956.1, read on the forward strand.
ATTTTGAACTCCGTGTATTCTAGAGTTCATCCTCTCATATGAGTATCGAGTAAATCAAAACCTCTTTTTTCAAAGGATTTAGGGTAGCCTATATAAGCACTGAACCCATCGTGGGTGACCCCATAATTCTAAGCAGGTCGTGTAGGAGGAGGAGATATGGTTAACTAGGATAAAATTAGTTTTAAGGCGTTTAATCTATTTCCTAGTTGGTCCAACTATACATACAATAACTTTCCTTCATATTGCGTTAACTGTTTCATTTAGAGACATTCTCGGTGAAATTATTCTGCAACATTTTATTAAAAGACAAATGTTATTATTGCGAAACAAATAAATGGTTTATATTATGGTTGCGTGTTTACTAAAAATAGAAGAGTTATGCTACATATAGGCACTGTGGAGACTATATATTATTGTAAAATAAAACAAATTACCAAAATGCGCTGCGCTCTGAAGTTATTCTCTTCAATTTGACATCACATGACGTAAATATAGCTGTGATTTTATTCTCTATTTCATACAGAAATAACGGTTGTTTTAAAATGTAGAATAAATGTAAGAGATAAATTTTTTTGTTGTTAATCAAGAAAATAGAGGCACTGATCAAACTGAACTTCTCAGACGTTTGATGACAATTTCCTCGCAGTTAAGTGTTTTTATTATAGCTTTTAGCGTATTTTCTCATTTAATTATGAAGAAATGTCCTATTGTGCTCGTCATGTCCGTCCGTCCGTCCGTCCGTCTGTCCGTGACTTCACGTTTTAGTCGATTTTGAGAAAATGCGCTCTCTGTCACTCACTGCAGTGAGTACTGAGTTATAGTTTTTTAAACATGTCAGGATACAATTTGTATTTGTTTTCAGATCTTCAGTTTTGTGGCAATGTACACCGTCATCCTCCTCCAGTTCCGCTTGACAGAGACTAACCCAGGACGAGAAGGAAATGAAACCAAATCTTCATCATCTCCCGAGGAATAAATTGAAAAAATTCTTGTTGAAAAAATATAAAGAAAAAATTCAACTGTACCGATATTCATAGATTGAAGCATTGGTTGCTATCAGCTGCGTTTTAAAGTTGTGAAACCGTAATCGCTTCTTCTCAATTTCGTAAATTATGTGCCAGCAATTTTTTACGTCTGATTTTTTTTACTTTTAACTTTTTAAAGTCGAACGTTTGCTCGCGTCTAAAATTTGAAAGTTCAAAATGCAGTTTACTCACAAATTAGACTAAAACTGTGGCGTATAATATCATGCTGCATAACAGTGGTCGTGCGAGCAAAGAAATTCTGGTTCATTTAAAGCACGATCGTGAAAATATTCGACATATTTTCAGCGAGTCTAGACTCGTAGTTCTGCACAAAATGTATCATCGTGAGGCCGGAACTGGAATTTATTTTTAACTAAATTAAATAAAATAAAAAGAGGGAACGAAGAAAAATTGTAGGAAAAAAACAACTATTATAACTCGAAAACTTGTCAAGCTAGTAATCAGTAAGAACTTTCAAAATAAAATATTTTAGAAATCCGGTCGTGTTTTGGTTAGGTGAAAATTCGTTCAGAAATGTAAGCGTTATTTTCTGAAAAATTGTAACAGCAATTTATAGCTCAATTTGAAGTTATGGAAGAATAACAAGTGTATATGTATAATTTTGTCACAGTGTAACAAAAATTTTCATCGCTAAAGTAAAAATCATTCTGTATTATTGAATCTTCTTCGTACATGTATTTCTAAGGGAGTTTAAAAATTAATCAGCATCAGATGACCATAAACATAAACTTGTCTTTAATTAAGGCCTTACCATCAAAGTCAGATAATGTGCGGTCAAATTTTAGTTAGTGATCGCCTCAATTATCGGACTATATAATCATGCTCCTTAATTGACTCCATCTACCATCGTGATAACCCAAATTGAATAACTGCATCCGCTTTACCGAAGATAATGGATGAGATGCCCACCATGTTACCAATACTTCTTTGAAAAGCATGTTAATATTACTTAGTATACAACTCGGAATGCGATAAGGTCAAAATTGTCATAGCGATCATGCTTCTTGATGATTGTTCCCTTCACGAAATGTCTTATTTTGTATTTTTCTGTCGTGACAAGATATTAATGTGGAGAAATTAATCTGGTTGATGATCGAGAAAATATTCTGTATTTCACTCAAGTCTGTTGAATTTTTCCTTCCAGTTTATATCGATTAAATCGAAAGCGAATTTAGTATCCCCGTAGTTGAGGCTTCAATTAATCATTACAGAAGTGACTTTGCACTAGATTATATGTTTTGCAGAGAAATCCTAGACTTTAGCTTGTGAACGACCTTCGAAACCAGCCCACAAAGGCTTTAGAAATGTCATCAAAAATTACGTTGTGAAATCAAAATTTCTTTTGTCAGCGATTTTTTACAGTGACTCACATTTAATTTTAAATTAAATATATTTTTTTGCCTTTTTACATTCAAGGTAGTGCAAGTACAGGGCTTGAAAACTGCGTCAATGCTTCAAACTCTTCAGTGTTTAAGAATCATTCATAAAAAATATCGAATCACCCATATTACGGGACTCTTAAGGATAATGGATGCATATGTGGATGAGAGAGTGGACGCATATCTTTCTGTAATATAGATTTTGTCTTCAGCCCCGTCACTGACATCAGTGCTGGGCCTTTGAAATCAAGTTGCCGATGCAATTCTCCCATACTGAGTAAGTCAGCAGCTTGAATACTGAAATTTTTGTACTTTGAATCTTAATAATACTATTAAATGAACAAGGCTAGCCATACATAATTCCATTCATATTAAAATCTGCATTATATCTTGAATAGTTCAGCTGTTTTCGACTGAACCTCGTTTATAAGTGTTCCATTCTATCTGCTTTCTTTGTATGTTGCCGTCGTAATTTTTTTCATTGGTTTGTTAATAATGACGTTGCTACTGGTTGATTGAATAATCCCTATAATAATTATTTGTAATTATGATAAGCAATCTTAGCTCTGTTTTGCTTACCACTCAAATAATGGTAAGAACCGTCATTTCTTGAGAGTGGAATTCTAAAATAAATGCCCCGCTATGTCGGTTACTTCGTCTCGAACAATCGTATTAGGAATGTTATGATACGCCTTTTTGAGGCGTATTACGCCAAAAAGTCGGATAATACCGAGGAGAGCGTCGACGAGGAACAGCCGACAACCACGGGCAAACGAAAGTTGGTCACTCTGACGGATAATACGAAGGTGGCACTCCGAAATACGCCTGCAGTGGTGAGAGTTCCGTATTTCCAGATGAGCAATGATCCAGAAAGAACTTGCTATGCTCTCTTGATGCAATATCAGCCTTATTACGGTGAGAGCGAATTGCTTGAAGGCTTCGATTCTGCTCGAGATGCATTCCTTGCTCGCGAACAGCAGCTTAAGGACCAAAGCAGGTACATAGAAGCNTTTTCAGAACTAACAAACGTAGCGAAGTGGAGTGACACGACTATACGCTTCCGCTATCGAAACAACTGTATCAAAGTGTAGTGGTAGTGGAGTGAAACGACTATACTGTATGGACTTTATAAATTTTTGTTTGAACCGTTGAAATAAATAAACCATAAGCTAAATTTATAAGTACTTAGAAAAGTTGTGTTGTTCTTATTCTTTATAAAATGGAAATTGAAATTTCGATTGCAAGATTTGATCAGAACAAGCATACAAACTAACATAAAACTAAAAAGTAGAAAATAATATGTATAGAAAAAATTTTTAAAGACCACGTTTTTCATGTTTGGTGCATACTGGTGCATTTTGGTGCATACTAAAAAAATAAATACAGATGTCGTGTAAAGCTTCATAAAAATATATTTTTATTCAAAATTTACTTCGGCTTGTTATTAAAATAAGATTATCTTCTAATGAAACTGAGTGCATGAAGACAATCTTCACTGTGTATGCCAGATATCATTAAACTTAAAGCATTAAAAAATAAGATGTCGATTCGACAGACGCATGAGAGACCAAACCAAGTTCATTCACTTTGAAGAATAATTATTTTCCCTTGTACATTGGATGAAAAATTTCATAAAACATAGTCGTCAAATTGATTGGCCGCCCAGCAACTCGCTGATCAATAGCTTAATATGCAGCGCCATCGAAATCTCGTTTCTTTACTCAAGACCTTCGGCATCATCAAATTTGAAGCCATATTGGAGTGCTGCTATCGAATCAAGGTTGCAAGATTTTCTGCGAGCTGTCTTAAGATGTTAGATATCCGGGCAAACCTTCTTCAAAATGGTCGAGCATTTTCAATTTGCGCTGAGGAAAGCCACAAGAATATTGCCGAGCATGACGCATACCTGCTGGTTCAATATTGCAACTTGCCAAGGAAATTCCGCAATTCATGCCACAAATTCGATACGTTTTTTGGGCTTGCATCACTCGCTGGGTTATTGGAAACTTGGAATTTAACCACAGCAAGATGTAGCTTTAGGCACCCTGCAGAAATGATGCGCCTGCAATCATTACGCATCATAAAACACAGAAGTTATATGCCGAATATCATAACAGCTGGCGCGAAAGTATTAACGTTAAGTTGACTTAAGGTTAGAAGAAATTTGACTGTAAACACGATATAGCTTCTGAAATTCATCATAAAAAATTACATAAATTATTTATTATGGTAGCTAAGAACCGAACAAATATTTGGGATAAACACTTTTCCAGATTATTTTCAGCTGAACAATAAGGAAAAATGTGTTGGTGCAGAACGCAAGATATACAATGAATTAGAAAAAAAGAAACCTAGAATAAATCAAATTAGAAAAATGTACCATTCTTGTCATTTAGCTCCTATTCATATTCTCCGTAGAGATTAAATTAAATGGAGATTAAATTAAAGATCATGAATGGAATACTAGATGAAAGAGAGACAAAAAATAAAATCAACAATAAAAATCAAAGTTAGCAAATGTTATCCGAAAATTTCACCAGCGAAAATATTTTGTGTATAAATCGTGTACCCGAAAATATCATTTGGTAGCCTAAGGAAAATATTTTCCGATTAATCAATAGGATTGTTTTTATTTAATACGATTTTAAAGTCAAATTTCATTTTAAGGTCTTTAAATACGTATTCAAACGATTGGAATTTTAATTCATGCATGAAAATATTTCACTCAATCCTTGATAACCATATTGATGACTCTGTAAGATTAAGAAAATATTCGATGTATTATTAACTTATTCAATCATCTTTAGAGAAAAGAGAGTCTTACTAACGAAGGAAAATCTTAATAACGCGATGCAGTATTTCTCGACTGGATAAATACGAATTTTGAAATGCAATGCGTAACTTTTCGTCTTTGCATTGGTCGAAAAATCCCACAAAAAATTATCTATCATGTGAGTTCTATCTTTTGTCTCGTTCGCTTTTGAATCTCATGCCTTCCTCTGCAATTCAAGTCCAAGAGAGATCTTAAATATTGACTTTCTGGAATGTTTCTTCGCCGGAGTCAGCAGCGATCTTTGACAAATGCCGGTCGTCAATGGCGGCGGAATTTTTCCGCAGTGGCCTTTGGAAGCTCTTCTTCCTGGCAGGCGATCCTTCTGAATTCATTCCTTGTCAGGAGCCTGAATATGTTCACGAAGAACGACGGTGCATCCTCAGCACCAGGATGCCAATTATTTGGCACTTCTATTGATTTTATTCAATTTGAAATTTTTTTTCTAAGAGATCTATTATATGGACGAAACTATACTATGCACTGAATTTTTTTATACCGACTATAAACGGTAGAATCTTCATTTGTTTATGAGAGTATGAAACACGTCAATGGTATATCTTTCACTGCCATTGTCATGCTACTGACTGCAGTTGCATATATATATTCTCTACAATTGCTTTTAATTATTTTGTGCTGATCTCTGATAGATCACGATTTGCTCGCGGTATTCGCTGAGACACAATACGAACGTTTGTCATAGATATATTGAGGTACGAAATGTAGGAATGTGTATGATTATTGAAGATGAGGTTCATCAAACCCTTTAAGCATCTGGCTGCATCGCACGAAGTTACAGAGCGTAATTTCCACAGTTCCTATCACCACGTTTTAATGTGCCGTGTTCGAGGGGCGACATGGACTGTAGCTTCTAGGACTTAACTTAGGATAAAAAAAGAAGTTGCATTGTGAGCTGCAAACCTCGATTACGTATCTGCCGAGAATAAACTCTTCTCCAAGCTCATTTTCTACTGTCATTTTATTAGGCTGAGGAATTTCCATCATTCTTTGTTTTATCATTATTCATTAGGTGCAGGATAGGTACGATTTATCTGATGCACATCGTAGTTTACGTTTCGGTTATCCACCGTAATTAAGGCTGAAGGTGTTTATTATTTTTTGTTAATCTTTTATGCTAATATTTTTAATTAATTAATTAGTTTTGATCAATCTTTTATTTTTATTGATTAATCTTCATTATTATTTAATCATCAATAATGAATAGTTAATGGTTTGAGCCTCCATTCTCCCTATAACTATTTTCCAATCATATGACACTACTAGCTACTTAACGGTTTGTAGTTGCATTGAATACTTATTACCTGACACTCTTCGCCTGTTAGGCCTATACGTGTGTCTAATACTAGATATCCATATTACACACTCAGTCAACCAGATTTTGGCATGTGCCTACTATAAAGGCTTATGATGCTCTTACTAATTAAATGTTGAGTTCTGTAGATGCCTCAATAGTGCTTATTTCCGTATGTTTTAAGAGGCCTGTAGGTGTACCTGACCTCTCATGCCTTGTTTATTGGAGGAAGTTATACGAACTTGATAGCTTCTGAGGAACTTTGTTTCTGATGACCAAGCCTCCCTGATTGGAAACTGAATCAATTACCAAGAGAATTAATCAAGAAATTCAAACTGAGTCGCATGAACTGAGTCAAATCAATAATTTTTGAGTAAATTATTCAATTGAATTACGAATTGTAAATTCAATTGTAAACTCTGAGGCAAATTTATATAACACATCTTAAATTTTAAACTGTTCTTGTTCGTAATTACTTTTACAACAATCAAACCTAACCGAACAACGATCAGACCTCATTCAAAATCACGGAACATCGCTAGACCCGATGTGTTTGGGCGAGATTTCGTTTAACGATATTATGCTCGTTGAAATTTTAAGAGCATGATCGTCGAATACTGATACAACACTTCGAATATTTCTTGGATATGCACCGAGTAGACTCTTTGTTGGGCACAATATATCGTGGCTAGCCTCTCTTCATAACTCATTAAAGTTTTACCAAGTCATTAAACTGAGTAATCCATCATGCCGAGATGAAGCCCAGGACCTAAACAAGTTCTGCGACCAAGTTCACCGACAGATTGCAGCGCTCGTAATTTTTGCGGACCAACCGACTCGAAGGTTCATGCCGACATCGACGCAGCGTATACGCTGCAGAATAAACTTACAAAACTTCGTCGCTACAGTAGGGGCGTTAATGAAGACTGATGGGCAGAGCAGGAAGATATGTCAGTACGATTGAAGTAAAGTACAGAATCAAGGAACTGAAACACGGCATGAAATCGACTACTTTATGAAATTTAATTGAGAATGCACTAGGTATAAATGGAAAAATAATAAAGATGAAGGGATATATGAAGAACAAACACAACTATATACAATCACAATGTACAAGAAGATTATTGAAAGTGAAGTAGAGAAAACATTTCATATCGGTTTCAAATCGATTTTTTTGTTCCTTGGAGTGCTTACTATAGTAGAAATTCACATGATGAACCACATTGAAAAGGAAATTTTGCACCGCATTATGTACACTGCAGTGAAAAGACCTATGTTCATTATATGCAGAATGTATTGGGGAGAGTCCTATTCGACACACTTTGCAATTTACATCAGTAAATACGCATAAACAATTTAGGAATGTTTGTCCTATGGTTTACATTCGGTCACTGAACACGCAAGGAAGCGGACAATTTTTTATCTAAAATGCGCAATAACTCATTTCAATTTGTTGCAAGAAATTACCTATATTGAGAAAATATAATATAACATTACTTTTTAGAAAAAACGCAAAATTATGTTTCGTTTTAGAGTTATTAAGCAAAAACTTGTCCACGATATGGAAGTAAAGAATTAAATATTTCTACACTGTGAACATGCAGCATTGTCGATTCTCACCAGAAGCTGTGACCGATCGGACTGCTCACGAAGAGTGACATTTACCATGAATAACGCGGATATTTCAATACTGACCTTGTCGAAAAATGACTATAAGGTTCTATACAAAGAATTATGAGGTTCTATACAAAAAAATTATAAGGTTCTATACAAGAAGCTAGTTTAAAACTTCACGAGAAAAGATCTGAGGAAAATAACAAGCAGCTACAATCAGATATGACATGTAAAAATCAGTCTCCGTTCCTGTCTGTTCAAGCCCACCGGTCCAAAATTTATCATTTCTCTGTGATATTCAATCTATAACTATGCTTCTAATAGTAAGACTAAAATGTACACTTCTATGAAGTGGTGCTGTAAACATGCCAACATGCTTTCGAGAGCTCATACCAACAAAGCCTCCTATGTAAAGCACATCTCAATTTCTACTTCGATTTTCAACAATTAGACGCCCAAAAAATAAGTGAGAACATTTCAAATTGAGAATTATCAATCAATTTTGCATAATATCGAATCTATCTGCTATAAATTCGCTTCATTAATAAAATTAACTGCTAAATTTTCAAATATATACCAAACTGAAGTCTAAAATCATGTCAATTGTACAAGAGATACTAATACGATTAATAAAAAATATGACCTCCTTTTGCTTTTACAGGTATCCCAACATTATTTACAAGCATGAATTTGACCAAAGTTGAGCACATAGTAGTCACTTCTTCATCATTATACCAGGTCCTTAAAACCGCACTGATTAGCTTTGTCTTTGTCGAAGTCTTCTTTCTGACCCATGCTTTCATTATATAGCCCATAGGTTTTCGATGGGATTCATGTTAGGAGAATTTTTGTTCCAGTCTAAAACATCCGGTCAACTTTCTACATTGGTGCCGAAAATACAGTAGTGCTTAAAAAATTAAATGTCTTTCAATGCGGACTTCAACTTTTATTATTTTGGGAATCTTTTGAAATGATCAATAATACATGAATATTTTGAATCAACTTTGAGTAAACTATCCTATTCCTCGCATTTTGACTACCACGAACGAATAGGTTATAATAGTGTCGTCTTCAACACCGACCAACGAAAGCATCGTCGTGTCAATTGTGACCGAAGCACCAATCGGATAAGGTTAAATTTGGTCGTCCTCCATATTCGGGAGATTCTGGCGCTGAATTTAATATATAAAAAACATTTCACTTGACTATTCATACCGTATGATTATCAAATACATATACTAACTCGGCGACATTTGGAATTAGCTAGAGGATTGTACCATCCTTGGGTATAAGAGAAGTAAATGGCAACTACGAGAGTACAAATTTTAGGATAGTCATTTGTATAGCGATCCTTTGACCATGACGATAATAAGATTAAGCTCTGAATCTTGTTACATGTATTCTGAAGACGTTTTTATGATGATTTCACCCTTTAGGCAATTGGATAAATTTTGACTCCTTCAATAAAATTGAAAGTATGTCCAGCATTATACATACATGCAGCCTCGCAAACAGGTTCTTTTTTCATATTTCACTCGACTAACTATATGATGGACGCAAAATCAGGTTTAACCCCACATTTTTTGTTTCATGGAAGAGATCACATCATGCGAAACGATGACTGATGCAGACGATTCAAGCGTAAAAACTGTCAAAAAGTGCAAATAAATCAACAAATTATATTTGTTCCTTAGTCTTAGAAATCACGGACAATTATTTTTTCTCTTTTTTTTTGTGGAAAAAACTTTCTTTAATACAGCTAAAACAGTTGAACATAGTTAAATGCTTGCATAAACCTCACCATGGACGAAAAATTGGAGCCAAATGTTGTAGACAAGATAAATTTCTGTTTATGCCAGTGTTTCTATGCCAACAATGCCTCGTAATTTGTTGTATGAGGTCGATCGGATCTGTCTCCAATCGAAGGAGAAGACAATTCCCAAGCAAACTTATCGAGTTATGGCATTCTTGTAACAGTGTTTACAGACAAAGATGCCGCACACCTTTCTCATGAAACACTAAGTAGACGGTAATATGGAGTCTGTCGCATTTTGCACAATTTTATGGCTTTCGTATACCTCATATTCTAACGTAGCGGGGTCACCTTCTTATTTTAAAGGCACGTTGTCTCATCGCTAAATATGTACTAAGCGTGATACAAATCGTTCACATCGTTTCCCATAATGATAACATAATTTCAGTAATAGAACCTTTCTGGAACATTTTCTGTGTTTGCCGGCATGATATGTTTTTGTATAAACTTTGTATATATCTATGACATCGAAGGAAATGTAATGCTCTGCGGTGCACATTTGCTCTGAAGGCCACTTCATTGATACCCATTTGAACCATTTTTCTTTTAAAAGGGAAAAAAGGTTAGATGAAAAGGAACGATTTGTTTTGTTTTTTGTTGTGAAGGCCACTTCATTGATGCTCATTTAAACCTTTTTTCCTTTTTATAAGAAATACATTTCCCCTTTTTTAAGGAAAAACCTTTTTTCGTTTTTTAGATGAAAAAACTGCATATATGAGTATGAACGAAGTTCCCTTCAAAGCGAAACTTTAATTGGTTCTTGAATGTACACTCGGCTCCATGGATCAGTTAACGTATATCTCCCATTTTCAGTTTTTCTCAGCTCCAAGGAACTGCATGAAGATCACAACGTACGTTGCCGCAAAAGAGAAGATCTATTGAATAAACGAAAGAAACATTACGTCATTCGGAAGAATTTCCATAGATACTGCTTGAATTAAATTTGGTCATACGGAATATTCATTCTATGACGTGGAGACCAATGATGAAAAAAATTTCTTTAATGTCTGTATTTATAGATCATTATTCGCGTTAATTCGTTAATTGCAATATGTGTGCACTCATTTTAAGGCTGCAGACAAGACGCGTGCAACGAAGTAATTACCATGGATGTACATGCAATACGTTTGCGTAAGGCTGATTTGAACTTCTATAAAATGACCATTTAGCAGAATATATATATATATATATATATATATATATGAAAAATCGCATACATCGCTTTTTATGCGCGGCAAACTGGACATGAATAAGTCTAAAGGCGCGTGATGGGATGACCAAAACGAGTTATTAGCTGTGGGAAAGCTGGAGTTACAATATCAAGCAATTTCTTTTAGCATTTTCTCCTTTTTTCAATAAAATTTGATTATTTGGTTCCCTTGAAGAAGCAACATTTCGAAAAATATGCATATTGAAATTTATTTCCTTACATGATTTTCAAGATACAGCATTGAGAGACATAGCATTCAATTTTTAAATACCTTGTAACGCGACTCTATAAGCCTTTTCTCCTGATTTGTACATAGTTTGGATTATAAATTGAAATAATTCATATAAATCGAATTTTATATTTTTTATATGAGTCGTATAAAAAAAATGAAATAAAATATCGAGAAAAGGGCTTCGAAATGTCAGAAGAGTCGATATATATATTATCTATACGAATCGAATGATATTTCTCTCGATGTTGCAGCACGTAAATTGAAGGAGGAGATAGATTTATAAAGGACCCCCTTTTTGCCGTTTTCTATGCATTTCACGCTTTCTTTCATATATTTAAAAAATTTATATGAGCAAAATATTTTTCTTTGAGTGATGTACATATGCATGCGAACTTCCAGGAAGATCGGTAATATAGTTCAGGAGATCATTCTTAGGAGAGACGCCCTCCTTAAATCATTTGTGATTAAAACTCTTCGACTAAACATTAACTTCTTATTATATTATTTGCAGACATTAATATGATATTCATGCTAGTTCAGAGTATGTTTTAGTTACTTACGTGGACGATCTTGGAACGTTCAAGCGTGAAGACGTGGCACATGTCAAAACTCGGGCTCTGATCCAATAAGTATTGGAGCCTCTTCAGCTGTTTAAATTTGAACAATAAGATTACAATTGTGATTTGTCATATAAATTTCTGTGCGCAAGTGTACGTTTTTATTTCATATGATTATATAAAATTTTCCATGTCATGGTTTTGCTATCGTTTCATTAATTATTTTCATTCATGACACATTCAATTAACAAATTTTAATTTGCATTAAAGAATGCAAAGTGCGTCAAAAATAATCTAAATTACTTGTTCGATCGAAATCCGATGAGTGGGTAATATCGCCAACTTCATTAGCTTCCACTTCAGAGCAGCTACCTGCAAAATAATATCAGATATTCTTTCAGATCAGATCAGATAAATACATAATTGATATCAGTTTTTCTGACCGATATATTTATCGGTCAAAACTCAACCGTATAGAGGCAAAAGTTTGAGCTAACATTATTGAATTAAGGTGCTAACTCTTTATTAAAGTGCTAAGAACAGATTAAATTCCGTAAATGCAGGTATCGAGGTGAGGAACTCATGTCTTTTTAAAGCTTCGCACTCGTCATTTATAAGGAGTACTGCAGGGCAATGAATCTTAATGAACTGATTCATTTCTAACAACAGATGAACCTAGTACAAATTGACGGAGTAGTAAGAACTAACTAACAAATCCAAGATATTCATCATAAATGACAATGGTCGTGTAAAAGAGCATATATATTTCTGAAAAATATTCACGATTACAAACATATTAACCATAATCAGACCAACCTTTTCAGTGTAAGAAGTGGGCAGATTCAGAAAGAAGAGCAATGGCATCATAGTAATCAGTGTATGGGACGTATTAAGCAGTTTCTGACTCGTTTTTAATTTTTGGAATAGCATCAAATAGCAAATATCGACTATACCTAAAAATATCAATAACATTATTTTGACAACTATGATCTTCTCCATGTAACTGATGAGGAGTTTGAGAAGAGAATATATCCTCATGATGTCATCTTGAACACGTTGAGAGTTTCTTCCATGTCCCATCCAGTTTACAGGTTGCATCTCCAGACGTTGAGGGAGTTGCGTGTGCTCCACACCAGGCGAATTTTTTTCAGGTTTTAAACTAACAAGATTCAAACTTTTATCTCCGCCATTATCACATGTTAAACAATTACACCATCCAAGGCCAATAACATTTTTGAAGACGGCATCAATACAATTTTCTATTTGGCGCAAGAAAAACTCAAAAGTGACACCAAGTAAGCAGAACTGAAGGCCCATTGCTGTAAAACGTATGCTTAGTAGCGCTAGAGTGAGTCCGTCAAAAACCACGACATCGAAAACCCAGTATGCAGTCAGAGAAATTATTACAGCAAGAAGCACCAGCGTTACCATCAGCCACGTCACCCACAGGCGATTCGACGTTGGCCTCTCGTAAACTAATTCTCCACTAAAACCTTTGACCACTCGGCATATATTATTGCTCTCGAGGAAAATGTGAGCAAGTTTATCCTTTTGTATGAAGCACAGAACCTGGATAAGAGCCACCGCAAGTGCCATGGTTACATCGTAAATCGTGTGAAAGACCCTCAAAGTTGAATAGTTCAGCTGGTTCACTCTTGACCTGAAAATTGATTCGTAGATGTCAAGGCACATGACGGACGACAGGCCGAGAGTTAACGTGGCGCTCCAAACGCTCCATTTCTTCGACTTGACCAGGGAAAAGTTTTCTGCTACCTGTCCTTTTTTTGGGCTAACTTCTTGAGTATTCCACTTATATGGCATGTATCCGAAGATTCTGAGCATAAAATGTAGAAATTTTATCCACATACCGACTTTCTTTTGAAGCGATATTATCAATTCAGACTTAAAATTCAAAACTGCAAAAGAAGAAAACAGGAAACTGTATATTAATTAATCCATTTTATATTCTATGTTTTAAAAATAACGACATCCTTACAACCTCGTTATTTGAGACGTCAAGTAATGCGACTCAATTTATAATTTCATGGTGCATTTGGTACATTTCATGGCAAACAATTTCAAAGGCTTATATTTACTGCAGCATTTCACGCGAGATACCAGCTAGATAGAGTGACGCACAACCTCCTCGTGGCAAGACCAAGAAAGAGTGCACGAAATAGGAGATTAGAGATCGACGGCATACAGGGTGCAAGAATTTAAATTGAGTGTCCTGCATTGATCAACGCGGTCGATTTGATTGTGGCGAACATCCCATGATCCATAGACTCAATGTTAGCGTTTTGATAAGTAATGAAGTCGGTCTCATTCCTTTGTCTCACTAATGAGTAAAGTTACGTTTTGTTGAGCGATCGCAGGCAAGTCATTGCGGGATATTTTTGACGGTAATTGAGTGATATGGGCGAATCAAAAATCCACAAGATGTACCTTACAGTGAATCTATCCACGTTGCGTTTGAGCAGAACCTCGAACGACCTAAAATCATGTTACAAGAGTTAAAATAAGTAATTATATCAATAGTCTGCTTGAATATCAAGTTCAACTAGAATTTCGGAGACCAGCTCCATCATCAGTTAAAAAAGTTTTTAAGTGCTGACGGAGCATGCCTCCCAAACATTTTCAGTGAGAGATGTTGAACCAGCTAGGCGTCTTCTTTGCTTCTAAATTTCAGTACTTAATGTGTTTTTCTTTGCATCTTTATCGTAAAATTTATTCATAAATGCCGTACATATATGCTGTCAAATTTTATTTTAAAAGTTGTGGAAAAGAGCCTAGTTCATCCAAATTGAAGAGGATGTACTAAGAAACAAATTATGTTGCATATGAATTTTTATTAAAGATAATAAATATTTTTATATCTTAGCCTAGAGAACCAAGTAAACTTTCTTGCGCATATATCAATTTACACTATTATATATGAAAAGATTAGAATATTCAATATTTTGTGTACTATCGTTACGCAAGGAGTGCAAATGGGTCACAAAATATAGAATTTTACGGTCAAAAGGCAACCGAACAAAAATATATTAACACGAACGACTACGTTACCTATTTATATATTATATTACTAGTATCATTTATTAGCGATGAAATTTATCAAGCTGCAATATTCATGAATCATCATTCAAATTATTCAGTTTGAGCGCTAATGGTCAGGTACCGCTCAGGTGTCATCAATATCTCAGTCAATTTATTCATATACACTGCAACAAGTGGCATATAAACATTTATGCACCTTGAGACCCCACGATAATGGATGCATAAACACCCAATAAATATTCATGCGCACTTATCTTATCTTATAGCTAACTTGTATTTTCCCGCAGTGAATTGGGACACGAAGTTAACAGTCATATCGATATGAGGACGGTAGATCAACTTAACAAAACTTAGATACATGCTACAAGTTCCCTTGTGACTCGACCAATGTAAATACGCCGCTCTATATGTTCAGTTTGAGTTCCAATTTCCTGCCCCAAGTCAGACTCGTTACATAACCTGGCAAACACGGCACGGCACGTCTTGAGTTCGTTTCTTTGTCCGCGGCGGTTTTGACAGAGTTTGACAAAGTTATAAAAAATATAACTCAGTACTCACTGCAGTGAGTGACAGAAAGCGCATTTTCTCGTCGATGAAAACGTGAAGTCACGGACGGACGGTCAGACAGGCGGACAGACGGACATGGCGAGCACAATAGTGCATTTTTTCCATAAATGAGAAAATGCGCTAAAAATAGCGGCTATACTTTCCTCTGTGGGAATTAAGGAGAGACTGCGTTCAAAATAGAACCATTTTTCATCATTCTGGTAAATAAAGATTTGTCTGTCAGCGTCATCAATACTCTTATGCACCATCACAGTCACCCAATTGTTAAGATCTTTGTGCGTCATGCGATTAATTATTGATTTGCAAATTTGTGGCTCTCTGTCTCAGACTGGTACCGCCGGCCAGCGGTGTAATTAAGTGCCGATGAGCTTTCATTGCACACGATCGAGCGCATATTGGAGATCTCGCGTTGCTATACCGTACAGAATTTGTTGGATAATGTGCCAGGTGTAACACGAATGATGGTGAACGGTTTGTCTCAATCAAAATCTCTCTCGATCAGAGCATTGTAGGAACTTTGTAAGAGCTTTGTCTCATGCTCTGGCTGCTATCGTCTGCATTATATATCGCCTCATGAAATTGAATTTCGATCAACGTGTCCGGTCCATTTCTCTCTTGACCGTTTCTGAACGTGTGCCCAATAATATACCTGCTAAATTCGACAAGTAGTCTTCAGTCAAGGGTAAGTGTGTTAGGGCAAAATTAATTTACTTGAATTAATTAATTAATTGAATCAGCCCACACACCTGAAACGTAAACGCCTGGAACAATAAAGCAATATATTCCAGAATGAGCCAGGCTCACGTCTTTTTAGCGCATTTTCTCATTTCTGGAAAAAATGCACTATTGTGTTCGCCATGTCCGTCTGTCTGTCTGTCTGTCCGTCTATCCGTCCGTGACTTCAAGTTTTCGTCGACGAGAAAATGCGCTCTCTGTCACTCACTGCAGTGAGTACTGAGTTATATTTTTTCAAGTATAATCAACACAATCGCAAGTGAATGAGGTAATTGAATACACGGGTACGAATAAATGCATTAACTGAAATTATACATAAAAAGATTTCGTGATTCGAAAAAGAATTTGCTCATGACATCAACGAGGAACCAATTAAAAAGTTAATTATTTCATCTTCTCTTCTAAAGATTAAGTAAACTTGGGCTTGGGTGTAGTGTTATTGAGTGCTTATTTTCGAAAGCGATCGAGAAATGAAGGCTATAATTTTTTATCTCATGTGTTTACTCTTAGCTCAGTGTCCGATTTACGAAAACGAGTAAAGAACTTACTTATAAAACTGCCTTCAAACCTTACATTAAAATACGCATTAAATAGCCTTTATGATTATTTTATGATTCTCATAGTCTCTTTAAATTCTGTCTTAAATAGCGAAAAGAAATTAATAAACACTTATAAGTGATTGTAAATAGTTATTCAACATTTTATCTCCCTTTATGTTTTTTTATTCGACCGAATTAAAGTTGAGTCTGACGTACCATATTAACCATAGCTCGTGTAAACACAACGAACTCTTTATTCAATATGTATATTGTAATGGAAAATTCATGCTAGGCAAAGGTTTTAGACAAGGACTCAATGCATTGAAAATAATTTCTTTCCACGAAGAAATGTATAAATTAATGCATGTTTTTTAATAAGTACAATTCTGTAAATAATTCTGTGTTTTTTAATGTGCACATTTAAGAATAAAATGAAACTGAACGACGCTACCTGAAACAGTTTCACGTTATTACAATTTATTTATTCTAAAATGAATTTGTTCAACTTTGATGAGAATTTAATTATTACATAACTGAAACATAATATTTGTAGCCTTCAGTATAGAATCATATAAAATGCATGAATTAGCTTTATAATTTGACTCTAGTTTCACCATTCTACTTTCATTGTAGCCGAAGCATAAACCAGCCAATTGAAAATAAATATAATTACATTGAATTTTTGTACAAAAACGAACAATGCATGTCGTTCGTGAGTTGACATATGATTTTATATTTATTGAGTCTTGATCTTAATTGATGGGAGAAATTGAATGTCAAAACGAAATGACTCAATTAATTAATTGAAGTTGCCAAATGCGAAAGAAACACGCTAAAAATCAAACGAACACATTCATGAATTTTTAAGACATCGAAATGTTTGTTCAGAGAACTTGATGAATAATTGCAGTCCAAACGATATAATTTGAGGCAAACTTGTGCTACTTATTTGCTTTCAGCAGCAATGCGAGCTATTGATGCTGTCTTAGTGCATTGATCCACTCAGTTCATTGTGGCTAACTTAATGCACTTCGCGTTCAGTGAAAAACTTGTGTTGTGATACCATTAATACCATTAACTTCTTGTACCTTTTTCTTCTTGCATCTGTGATGACAGGAGGAGCATAAGTTATGCAAAAGTCGTTTGAACTCTTTGTGAATGTTTTGGTCACATTTAGATCCTTCACCGAGCCATGTTGACTTGGTTAACTTCACTCATGACAGCTAAGTAATGAGCAGTGCGAGCGTTGCTGATGCAATCAACCTTAAAATTTATTGCACTCAACCTTGAAATTGATTGCACTCAACCTTAAAGTTGATAACACTCAACCTTAAAGTTGATTGCACTCAACCTTTAAGTTGATAACACTCAACCTTAAAGTTGCTTGCACTCAACCTTAAAGTTGATAACACTCAACCTTAAAATTGATTGCACTCAACCTTAAAGTCGATTGCACTCAAACTTAAAGATGATTGCACTCAACCTTGAAGTTGATTACATTCAACCTTAAAGTTGATTGCACTCAACCTTAAATTTGATTGCACTCAACCTCAAAATTTATTGTTCTCAGCCTTAAAGTTGATTGTACTCAACCTTTAAGTTGATTGCACTGCGTAGCGTACATTGAACTTCTGAGTTCGTTGCACTGCTGAATCGTGCAAGACAGCTTCGATATTCGTGCTGAATTAAGCGCTGAAAATCCATTCGCCGACATCACGTATATTTGACCGTCTCTTATTTTCTGAAGGTATACTTATATTATATAAAAATTACCAACATTACAACGGAGAAAACTACATTTTATTCAATTTCTTGCACTTGAAAAATCGAGCGTTTTATTTTGGAACTTGTTAAGGGGACCGGCTACCCTCCGGAAAAACTTCTACAGTTATCATCCGATCATCATGAAACTTCACATACATACGTAAAATGTAAAAAAATAACATTTTGTTCGTATGAATTTTTCGAAAAAATTGATAGAAAACGTGAAATTAATAGAAAACGGACAAAAACGGGTACTACAGAAAATCTATCTCCTCCTACAAATATCGTTTTACAACATCCAGACACATATCATCATCCGATTCGTAAAGACCATATCTATCGACCTAGCCATCGCTTTTTTTCATTTTCCCCATATTTTTTTTTATGCGCGTTTTTCCCATTTTTTCACTTTTTTTCACCCCCTCCCCCCCTTCTCCCCCATTTATATGACGAACCATGGACAAATTCAAAAAAAGCGGTGGCCACGTCGATAGATATGGTCTTTACGAATCGAATGATATAACTCTCATTGCTGTAGCTTGAAAACTGTAGGAGGAGATATGTAGGTTTTCCGTGACAAACATTCAACGTACCAATATCGACGTTGTTTCAACGTTGAAATAAGGTTGTTTTACGTCCGTTCTAGTTTTGGTCAAATTTCGACGTTGATCGGACGTTTAAAAATAAATAAACATTCAACGTACCAATATCGACGTTGTTTCAACATTGAAATAAGGTTGTTTTACGACCCTTCTAGTGTTGGTCAGATTTCGACGTTGATATGACGTTTAATTTTGGTTGTTCAGCGTTTCAACCCGAAATCAACCAATAATCAATGTAGTGAGAAGCACCAGCGTAATGCTTACACGCGGTACTCTCAGTGACTGTTGGCTGCATGAGGGCACTAAATCAATGCCGTTTATGCTGCAGCCATAATGCGGCCGTCGATATCCAGGTCCTTAATTTCATAAGAAACGCAGCCCTGCTGTACCTGCTCATAAATATTATTATCTTAAATTAGCACCAGTTAGGTACACATAAACTGCAAAAAAATAATAATAATGGGCGTGTTAACGAATACTCGCACGTCACATCAATGCGTGCATTACAGTATGCATGTAATGAAGTGAATTGTCGTATATCAATGACTCTACGTCGGATAATCAATGCATCTTGCACATAATTAGATTAAGCAAATAAAAAAGTTCTAATGTAATGAACTTTTTTTTTTATTACACCAAAGACTACCCACTTAATTCAAACTTAATCAGTGAATTTCATTTTGCCCCGTAAACTCAGCGTGTAAAATTTTCAACGGAAACTATATAGCACTTTATCCACGCGGCCGGTACCAGTACGAAAAAATTCAGGTTCATTAATGCAATTACGATTTTCTACTAAATTTTCGATTCCGTTCTGCAAGGTAATCGAGTCTTTAGGGAATGGCTTAAACTCCAATGAGTTGCATTGCTATTTGTCTGCTTGAGTTGCAGTGTTCTAATACAGATCATCTCCAGGCAAATACAACTCATCAGCGTGTACCTTATACTACATAGAATAGAAGGTTCCTCTGTAGGTGTTTCAGTGAAGGGGTTCGTTGAATAAACCTGTAGAGTTCTTGATTTTCCTTCTACCTCCTTATAAACCTCTTTCATTTATAAAAACTGGTGAGTTTCTTATCAATATTTTATTATTGTTCATCAAAAAAAACTGACGTTGAACATCAAACACCATCATCTGACGTTGAAAGAACGTTGATATAGGCGATTTTTTAACGAAGACAACGTTGGATCAATGAGTCAAGCTTGAAATCAACGTTGTTTCAGCTTCATTTGTTTTGAGGGAACAAGTTGACGCGAGGGTTTGAAAGTGTTGGGTTTGGCTTAACAGCTTTGCATTCACAAATTTTTTTCATAAGTGTTATTATAGTGTTTGTAGAAATTAATTCTGTCGCATTTCATGCAGCTTGGATAAGTAAGCCAATTACTACTTCATAGTTTATTAAATCTTAATTTCCTTTAACATTCATAATCCGTTGTCTCGATAGCTCTGCGCTTATATGAACATTTTACTATTTTATACATACGTAAGTATTGCATGAAGTAATAACTTACATGCTGAGTTGAATGTTTTTTTTCGGACAAATTCCGTGATTTAATTTTTTTCAATCGCAACGCCAAAAATGTAGGATGACGGTACTTCTTTACCAATTTTAAAAAAAGTTCGTTAAAAAGAAAAGTACAATTTTGCACCTGAATCTACAAATTTACCAGTAAAAATTTGCCTTTTTGACCGCTTAGGAGGCCGTTTTTAGGCCATGTGACTGATCCCTTATGGGTCGGTCGTATCGCAACCAACGTGTTAATATTGAATATAATGACTGTCAAAGTTCTAACTAATAATTAGAGAACGCTCCATAAGCTCAAACTATGAGTTAATTGAACGCAGCTGGAGTGGAGGATTTATCTCAAATTCTAGTCACGTAGCAAGGAGCAACATACTATGGATATTATAGCTTCGATATGCAATTTTCGCAATTTTCCCTTCACCACATATGAGCGTGTTATTTTTAGCATGAGTCGATTATATCGAAGTAATTTTTTATTCATGAGGCACGACTTCAGTCCTTAACAGAAATGACTATGCCTCAGAGTTTCATTTGAAACTGAAAATATTGCAGGGCTCTTCGTTAAATCGAATTTGGACAACTCGGGATTTCGTGCCTCCAGCAATTCATCAATCTCTGTACGACGTAGTGTACGTATTCGCTTGACAACAATGACGTACTTTGATGGTTAAAATATAATCATCCGTTGTAACGGATGATTACGGTCCAGTCATCATCCGGTAACTCCGGTGATTACGGTCCATCAGTCATCATACGGTGATTATTACGGTCCAGTCGTCGACGTAAAACTTGCATTTATCATCATTGCGACCCAAATTATGAGGTCCTTTGTTTCTTGTCAATATGAATAGCGCACAGTTATCCAGTCTCTAGCCCAGGATCTCAGACGGACAATAACAGTCAGTGGAGAAGGGAGCGTTGGAAAACCTCCACTTTACATTCGCTCAACTTCCTGCATTCCTGCTACCGCTTTCAGAAGGAACGTGTAAAATTATTTGCGCCACATGAGAGTCTGTAATGAATAAAATTCTTCTGTCACATTCTGGTTCTCATTTTGAGTACTCGTTGAATTTTATACAATCACTACCGAAAGTAAAATAGTTACCCAATATTGCTCATTATGCTTTTTAAATACAGAGGCCCCTTTTTGTTCATGTCCGGTCTCAGAATATTTGGGATACTGCCATACAAACTTGTCGGGCTGAGAAGCGGCCGTGTGTGTAGTAGCAAGCCGACGAAGACTAAGTTGAAGAAATATCGCACATGGCAGATATGGAGCGTCTTCTTGATGATTGCCATGTGTGTTTTGATGGGAATTGATATCTACTACGCAACAGCCGAACCAAGAGGTACTTTGGTTGGCTCCCAAACGATGGTGATTACTCACTACTTCTACGACATCGGCTCTGCGCTTACGGTGGCTGCTCTTCAGGTTATTTTTTGGTGGCAAAGTGATCAGCTGGCGCGAATTATGAATCGAACCAATAAGCTGGGGGATAGAATCAGATGGTCCAATAGCGTTACTGTATTTGTGATGACAATAATTGTCGCACCTTCTGTCACCAACTCTCTCATCCTCATAATGTTTTTGGAAGATTACGTGTCTACGTTGGCATTGGTGGCGCTTGGAATTAAAGTTACATCAGTGGCATTTTCTTTCTTGATTACAGGAATTATTTACCACTATGGTATGCAAGTAATTGCCAGTCACCTGGCCATAATCCTTCAACCAATCATAGATGCACTCGAACCAGAAGTTCGAGGCCTAAAACCAGGCCATAATCTGTTCACATTGACCGATTATGGATGGCAGGTCAACGATGCCTTGGATCAGAGGACTGAGTTTCAGGAACAAGTAAATTTTACCAAAAGTACTGCAAATGGCAATGTTTCTATCACCCGAACTGTGCGTCCTAACTGCACATGGAAAGAATACGATATCAAATACTGGAAGGACTCCATCTTGAACGCCTACTGCATTCAAGCGGATTTGAAAAGGTATTGCGAGCTACCTCTCGCCATAGTTATGTTCTGTCTTCTGATTTGGTTGTTAACGTCTGCATTTTACATCACCTCGTGGGGCGTACTGCGCATGGAACAAAGAATTCTGTCCACCTGCTACATGATAGTTGGCACGGCTCCAGTTTTCTATTTGCTCAACTCGTCTTATTGTCTTCAGTCGAAGGTGAGTAAGACAATATTGAATTAAAATGAAAGAAGTAAGTGGAATCAAACAAACCACCAGCAATCAATTTGTTAGTTTATACGCACTTCTTGTACTCTTCCTGTCCATAGATGCAAATATTTCTCACTGCCCAGTATTTTATTATATTACTTCTACGGGGACGAAGTTTTGCACTTCATTCTCTATTAGTTCAAAATACATAAATAATGAAACTGGGGTTAAGGAAATTTCTAATAAGTATTAAAGTATTTCTTTATTATTATGATACAGAAGACACTGGCTTCTCCTACGTTGTTGTTCTGCTCAACTGCTTGACCGGACGAGAATCATTCAAATTAAATGCACAAGCTTTGCGACATGAATTAATAATCTTCCCCTCGATCAGGCGATCAATCATAATTTCACATATAGCAAGCGTTACGACAATGAAATGAAATGTTGAGCGGCATAGAGGTTACTAGTAAAACACCATTTTCATTCTCTACTAAACTGGCCAAAACAAGCGAAAGTTTACGTATGCGCAGGCACGTTTCATCTTTCAAGTAACATTCTCTAGAAACTATAATAATTTCAAACATGATAATAATTAGCCCGAAAACGCCCGAGTTATTTGACCAAACTTAATGATCGAAAGATTGTTCTTTGTTCTAGCAAATTGTGTTTCCATAGGGAATCAAAGATTAGATCGAATCTTTTTAATCAGTTTACTGAAAAAGAGTCTGCAGGAGAATAGATGCGCGGCGGCGTTAAAAGCACATTCTTTGCTTCGAATCATTCAAATTGGAATTTTTGCATTTGTTATGTGTATAAGATTTTAGTTAAAATTCAGTAATCGAAACCAAATTGTAACTAATGAACAGAATAATGTTTATTACATAATTGCGAATACTAATAGTAAACAATATCAATGTGCGAAATGTAAATACGTTCTAGGAATTCCATTTGTTCAAGGATAGGAGGCACCTGTCAGAAGAAATTATTTATTTATCGTGCGTTTTCATTATATTGTGGATAGAATCATAAGATTTTATTAATGCTTATCATCAAAATCTGCCTTCAGCTTAATTATAGGACAATGATATTTTTGTGTTCATTTTAGTTGTCCGAGTTGCAGTGGAGTGTGACGTTCCTGATCCACCACAGCTCCAGCCACCAGGATAAGGTCCAGGTAATGAAGAAAGAAGAGTGACGTAAAAAACATTAATGTTTTTTATTATGAAACTCTCATACTAATGATTAATTAATAAATTACAAAACTTGTACAAAATAATTGAAAATTAAATGTTCTGATAGAATTGCCTCCCAAGGTTTCCTAAACGAAACATGAAAGAAAAATAAATCGTCGCAGCAGTAGAAATTCATGGCGATTTAGCAGAATCTGCTTTAACCAGACAGGATGGTTAAGAGTATGCGTTCATCTGATGTCCAGTGGAGTGTGACGGAGAATAGATAGATAAATGGGATTATTGCGCTGATTTTATTTAAATTTGCATGAAAATTTTTGGATGCCCAACGCAATCCCAACGAATGAATTCGTTCGTAGCGGAAAAAATAGATCGCGAACAATAATTATTGGAGTAGCATTTATAAAGGGATTCGTGGAAGAGCTGCAGTGCTGAATTATTTGCTCTAAGCCTTGGTTCTCGAAATCGATGCACTATTGTCTCGATGTTCCCTTTGTTCATCGCGGCAGTCACTTTGGAACTCACAAGTTAGTGATGTAATATAAAAGTCCAGTGAAAAAGTCCTGTGATGAATGCTAAAGTTAAAATTCAAACGTGAAATTTGTTTTCTTGATTTGTTCTTATCAGCCGTATGACGTATTTGCTATTTGGTGACTCGAGAATGTTTCATTAATGCCATTGCGTACATATGTATATTTTTTGAGAGCCTACTGTATTTTCTTGTTTTTGTAATAAATCAGTAGTTTGATTTTATTATTAGTTACGTTCACGATGTTGTTGTGAACGATAGAATGAAGGATCCGTTCATCTGCTCTATAACCGCTGGTCATTTGGTTCTCATAGTAGATGGTTGTGACGTTTGCGTCAGTCTCTGGTTGATGGTTGCCTCTTTTTTGGTTCGATCGAAGCTTTGAAATTTCCTTGTCAATTGTTCTATTTGCAAATCCATTATTGACTAAGGTTATTCCGCAATTTTTCAGCTCCGTATTCAAATCATTTTCAGAGGAGCAGGTTTTGAGTGCTCGTTGGATGAGAGCACTTATTGCGCTTCTTTTGTAGCGCTCTGGGCATTCGCTGGCGGCGTTAAGGACTCTCCCGGCATCTGTGGGTTTCCGGTATACTTTGGTTCAGAGCATGCTTTTTATTTACAATCTTCTTGTTCGTCTTTTCAATGAGTCGAACCAAATTTCTAGCTGGAGCCGGGAGATCGAAAAGCAGGTTTCCGAATACAAAAAAACGGGAGTTTTCCAAGAGACCAATGTAGTCTATAAATTTTCTTGCAATAGAGAAGGTGTTAGACTTCTCCCCAATATGGACTACATCGGGCTCACAACTACGACATTAAGCCGACGTCTCACGTGCCACCTTCAGTCTGGTGGACCAAAGAACCACCTAATGGAAGCCCACAACGAGACCATCACTCGTACGGTGCTGGAAGAATGCACCAGCGTCGTCATGAGATGCCCCGACGCCAACCGACTCATGATAGCTGAGGCCCATTTTTATCAACCAACGTCCACTGAAGAATATTGTTCGATCCTGAAAATTTAAATCAATGATTTCTCTGGTCATTAACCACTCGTGTTTAAATAAGCTTATTCTGCTATCTTATAGTAATATATATATATATATATATATATAGGCTGCCTACAATTCGTACGTTTCAGCCGTGGGAGAAGTAATTGTTTGCTGCGGTTCAGGCACTGTGTTAACATTCTCATTCCTATGTAAATTGCCCTAAATGTGTTGTGCGGCGTCACAAGCCGTGATAGAATACATTATTTTATGTAATCTTTTCAATAAACAAAATTTTTTCTTTTCTTTTCAATAAATAAAATCTTCCAAATAACGGGTGAATGAATATTGTACTTAAATTATACTTTTCTTCTGACCCAGCATTAAAAAATCTCTTTTAACATATTACAGGTTATGCACATATTGTCTTGTTGAGCAGGAGTCAATTATAAAAATTTAAACAATTATTAGATATTTGCGAGACAATCTTCTCGCATTTTGGAAGTGTCAAGATTAGCATTAACCTTTCAACTTTACATTTGTCTTATTGCTCAATTGAACATTAGAATAATAATGTATGATTCTTTGATTTGCAACATTGATATTAATTGAATATCACTTTCCAATGCAAATTAAACTATCAAATTTTATTCCTTTTTAATAGATCAGATGACTTGCATTCATGTTACGAAGATACATATAAGAATAGTCCATCATATACGACAGATGATGAAGAGAATAGCCTTCGAGTGAATATCGTATCTAATGATCTTACTTCCGGCGTACAATGAACAGGTCATAATTTTGAAGTTGTAAAAGGTTAGCAAAACATTGAACACGAACATTTAATTTCAAATTAAGAGGACCATTAATATTTAATTTCATTGGTATGTTACCAATAGAAAAAAGTTTTTTTTTCGTGCATAATCTGGTCGTAAGAAAAAGTTCTACCTAAAAAACGAATATTGTCCGAGCAAAAGAGATATTTAACCTCCTTTTGGACACGTTGCTAAATGACTTATCAAGAAATCCTTATATATGATGCTCTAAGAGTTCCGACTAATATTCATGCATCAAACTTGCACGTTTCTTCTTAAATCAAAGATTTATTCAAGTTTTAACATTAAGCTGTTTGATACAGAGTTATTAGGATTTATCTCTATAGCCTTCTCAATTTGTTCACAGCTGACGGAGCTACTGGAGCTCCTACGTTCGTGTCCTCCATTCGATGTGCTTGGCGTCTTCACCATGAGCCGCGCCAGGCTCATTGACGTATGTAAATGAACCTATTAGAAAAAAATACAAAATTTTTAGTGCTTTTTGTGAAAATTGAATATATTAAATAATGAAGAAAATTTATACACAGAGAAAACTCGGGCAAGTAATGAAATAGATATTCACAATGCGAATAAGCCCTGATAGGTAATATTTTTATAATAAAAGTGAGATATTATAAATTTTACGGTGTTTTGCTTCAATAGTTATAGAGGTAAGATTTCTTCAGTCTTGTACGAAATTAAAAAAAATTCAATTATTAAATTTTGTGTCACTTGGCGAAAAATATAAAACGACCACATAAATCACGAAAGAACACAAATACGGTAATACCCACTCATCTATTTAGAATTAATCCTGTAATCCATAATAGTCAGATTATAGACACGAAATATCTAATTTTACGTCATACTGGGATAAAAGAATTTTAACTTTCTCAGATTTTCAGCTTCGTCGCAACGTACATCGTCATCCTCCTCGAGTTTCGTTTGACAGAACTCACTCCTGGAGCCCAGCCTACACTTCCCCCGTCTCTCATCCAGTGATATTGCAACAAATTCTCTAATATTTCCGGCTACATGAATAATTATCTCTTTCCAAAATCGTAAGAAGGGAACAAAAAGCTCGTGCTAATTTTGCAATTTCAGGCCGCGCACCAGCTTGGGAGCAATGGTTTCTGTATAAATTAGACTTCAGTTGTACGAGCTTGTCCTTTTCTCGAGCCTGTGTATAAATTTGGCAGCTTCACACCTCCAGCCTCCCCTCTCCAAGTTTTCTCAGGGCTAATTATTTCTTCACTGCCAGCAGGATATCATTTTAAATAAAATATTCGCGAATTATATCTGTAACTGTTCACATAAAATATGGAGTTAATATCCATTTTATGTGGATTAACCTCATTACGGATAGAAACCACGGGAGCGTTATTAACTTATTATTTTGAAGCCGTAATATATGTCCTTCAATATTTGGTAATTAATTTTGAATGTGTAGTTGATATAATATTATAATATATAATTCACAATATCTCGAGGAGTTCTTCTAATTTTAAGAATAAAGGCTAAAACTAAAAAAGTTGCATAAAACATTTTGCTGAATAGAAGTCCTAGATAAACAAAACAGAACGTTTCGGGCTATGCCCATCATCAGCTAGTAAAATACATTTGGAAATACATGGAAATCAATTTTAGTAAATAAATTCAGAAAATGATAAGGAAAGAAAGGAGAAAAAAAACAACACAACTATTGACCTAGAATCGAAAGAGGAAAAGAGCTTGGTTATTCAATCAATTGGTTCAATTCAATTCAATTCAATTGGTTATTCAATTTAGGTTTAAGTTTATGGATGTAAAGAGACTCTAAAATTCGTAGATCGGTTTGGCTGCTAGCGTTACAAAGAATTTTAAATTGCTTGATGGACACGGGAGGAGCAAGTGAGCACTGTTCTGTATGAAGTCTG